>NC_089596.1:89303093-89601895 GCF_019320115.1 Miscanthus floridulus | reverse complement strand
GGTAGTGTGTGACGAGCACCAGGAGTCGACCGGCCGGCGATTGAGCGCGACTGGACGAACCCGTCGCCTCTCGAGGCTCGGAGACGTTAGGGGGTGTCGAGGTTGGTGCGCGCGCGCGCGTGTCTCCACTCGGAGCGAATGCTGTGAAAGGGGTCCCCGTCCGTGGCGTTCGTCGGGCACGAACTGTTCAACAGTTTCGGCTCTCCGTCTCCTGATGCATCTTTTTTTTTGGTTGGTGGGTGGATGACGTAGCGGTCCAAGCAAAGGTTCCACACAGACAGTCTTCCTTTCAATGATAGCTTTATAGCGGATTTGACGAGATGTTTCGTCGAGGTTGAGTAGCTTCGTCACAGCACATGTCAGCTTTCCTAGAATTTCTTCCCAGTTCTAGGGGTACTTGTTTCGTTTTGGAGGGCAACAACTCTCTCTTGAGAAATTTCCACGGAACAATTGTAACGGACAACCTATTCAATCTGGAGCTTGCCCACCTTGTCCGCTTGTGGTCAAAGGCCGCCATGGCACTCTGCCCTTAGAGCAGCCACGCGGCATGAGAAAAATCGATGGTTGCAAAAAAGAGACAAGGTTGAAGCATTGTTTATTCGTTTTTCTATAACTCGTTTATTCATTTTTTTTAATGTTGCAGTGTGCGATGCTTAGATAAATGATACGGGCATCTTAAAAAAAAAAGATACGGCATCGATGCTTTTTCAGCCATCGGTGCTCGCTGCTCGGTAGTTAAAAAACGTTTTACTACTCTTAAGCCCGCCTGAGAAAATTTACGTGCGTTATGCATGGAGCATCGTGCAACGAAGCTTGCACACTGCAGCCTAGAGGAGCGATGCCAGTTTACTTGACATGAAGACCCTTTTTTTTTACATCGATGACTGCCATTGCGAATTGCGATTGCTCTTATGCAATCAACGCACCTCCATTGCCATTCATTCCATCCTACAAGGCTACAACCCAACACTTCCCTCAACAGAACCAGAGATCATAAAAATCTCGCCGGAATCGAATCCTAGTAGTGCCAGTGACCTCACACTGCTTCCCCCCCCACTGACGGAATCGCTTCTAGTTTGCAACTACTCCTATCTACGAGCATGTGTTATGTTCCTTTTTAGATCTTCGTGTTTCAAACTTTGAGAAATCTTATATGGTTGGTTATTTATTTTGGGAATTCCACATCAAGGAATTTATTAGACTTGCAAACGCAAATTGAGTATGTCGATTAAGTTCTTCTAGTGAAACTTGACGCCCAAAGTTCGAATCTCCCGGTTCAGGTGCCTGTATTTCCATTTGTTCTTTCAAACGTGGTCGTTTTCTTTTGCGGATCAAACGTGGTTATTGGCACAACGAGAATATTTTGGTTACTTTGTTAATTTCTATGAGGTTTGCCTAGTTAGCCTCTTGATGAAAACATTCAAAGAAAAAGTGTATGCGTGCATTCGTATAGATAAGCCTACGTCTACGTACATGAGTGTGGGCGTGTTGCGTGCATTATATTGTCTTCTTTGGGTAAAGTAAAAAAAGTACTTGCTATGTTGTGAAATATAAGGCATCAAGTTTGTTCTAGATCAAACTATACTAAGTTTGACTAACTTTATTGAGAAGAGCATTAACACCTACCATATCGAAGATGTAAGTTATGAAAATATATTTCATAACATATCTAATGATGCTAATTTTTCATCATAATTATTATTCTTAAAAAAAATAGTCGAATAGCACTATTTGACTTAGGACAAAATCAAACATATTTGAGATCATGAATTAAACCGTTGCTAACACTTTGAGGTTTCTTTTTTTTAGAAAACGGGTAGGACCAGGGGTGGACCCAGTACTCAAGGAGCGGGGACACGTGCCCCACTTAAATTCTTGGTTTCCAAATTTTATGTAGTTGTAGAGGTCTATCAGTAACAGGCTGCCAAGTTTTGTGCTAGTTTCGCCCCTATAAACAAACTGAACTGATTAAACTTCTCCAGAATGAAGGTTTGACTGGGGCTCACATGGCCGAAATCTGTATCCAATGGAGAGTCATTCCCTTGCTGCCCGTGATGCCCTCGCTTTTCGATACACGGGCGCAAATAACCCGAACAGAGAAAAGCCTAAAGGCAGCCTTTGTCTTTTTGTTTCCATTCTAGTATTCAGGCATGTTTGGATTTTTAGTTATACACTGCTATGCCAATCTATCTAGTATTATTCATGGCCCACTTCTTGTGCGGATTTGGTCTTTGCCCTTCCTATTTTTCTTGAGAATATATGTGACTTCTACATCATCAAACTCGCTCACCTAAAACCCAATGTCATCACGATGCTTCGCCTTCTTGTGTGAGGCCAGGATAGGAATAAAGACTAGTGTCAAGCTTTGGCGTTATTTCGCAGGGGGGCATGTGTCCCCATTCAAATTCTTGGTTTCGCGAACGCGCCTCCAGTGCGATGGTAGTGACTCCCGGTGGGGAGTGTGCCCGCCGGGTTCTAATCCTGTCCGGATCGCCCGAGTGTCGCACCGGGGATATTTCTCTGATGGGACCGAGCGTGTGTGGATGTGTTTAGTAGTGTAGGTGCGTGTGTTGCTCGAGGCCCGTCTTGAGATATCTTAGGCAGTCTCATTTGCGCTTGAGCATGCGATTAAGCATGGTGCCCATATATGAGTCTTATATGATAGGCCAATGCTCCTGGCAGGTTTCAAAAAACAAAAAAAATCTTGATTTTTAAAGAAAATATATCTTCTTTTGTTTCGCGATGTCGGAAAATTACATCCATCCAGGAGACCCCTTAATTAAAGAGACTGAAATTACATTGAATTATAGAAGAATCCCACGCCTTGATATTTCTTTTTTCGTTTTTTAGGTGCAGTGCCTTGAGGTTTCAGGGTCGCCCCGTGCTAACGGGCCTTGAATCAACAGAGTGGACCATGGCCTGATCCAAGTTTTTGCCGGGGCAGCCAGCTGGCGGGTCTGAAATCTAAGAGCCCAACCAGCCTTTTCCCCAACCCCTCGCGGCCTTGCGGCAGCATCAAATCTGCTTTAGATCTGACAAACTATGGAAACCACACAAGCCGCAGCACTTTTCTTCAAAAAAAAAAAAACTGCTGCGCTGCAAGTCTGCGGCGCCCCCGCTCCGGCGCTCCAATTCGGCGAGATGCCATCGGCAACAGTCCACGCCCTGCGCCTGCGGCGCATCCGTGCATGCTGCATGCCATGTGAGCTGCTGCTTAAGAAACTATTCAGGAGAGCTGCCCGTGCTAGTAAACAAATGCCGCCAGCAAGCATGGGCGTGGGGCAACGCTGCCACTAGCAAGTAGCAAACCATATATAACGCAGATGCCCTGAAACACATGAATGGGCGATGAGTACATTATTGACCGGTGTTCTTCTCCTCCGGCCACGGCCGCCGTCAACTTGTACTGGTCGAGCATGCGTGTCACCTTGTATGCCGTGCATGTGCGTCACAACTGGATCGCTGATGATGCATGGACAGACAGGCCGGCTCATTTTAGTATGTGCACGGCAATGGCATCTCGGCTGACACAGAGGCAGTAAACGGACAAATCAAAAAGGTTTATTGTATTTAAGTATCATGAGACCCTGATGGAGCTTGAAGATGATGAGGGGCAGATTTACATACATACATAGCTGTAACGAAAGGGGCAGATTTACATACATACATAGCTGTAACGAAATAATCAATCAATTGCAGTAAAAGAAAAGAGAAAGATCAGAGAAACGGAGGGTAACATTCATCATACATCTCTCAGACCAAAAGTGCCTGAACTGCACATACAGTCTGTGCCGATCGCCTTGTTAGTTGACGACGTTGCACTTCTTCCTGATCTCGCCCTGGCTGCCGGTGAGCACGTCGACGGCGCCCATCTTGAGCATGGACGCGGCGAAGTCGGCGAAGAACTCCTCCTTGTAGTTCCCCGTGGCGTGGCGGAGCACGTAGGCGCGGGTGAAGGGGTCGGTGAGCAGCGCGCCGTCGGAGTGGAAGAGGCCCCTGCGCTTGGCCACGTTGGCGAAGTAGCCCAGGTCGAAGGTCTTGAAGCTCCCGGGGTCCATCTCCACCAGCGTGGTGTTGTCGTCCAGGCTCGGGCACTTTCCGCGGAGGCGCGCCATGTACGCCAGGTCCAGCGTCGGGTCGATGTCGCGGGCGTTGTCCAGCCCCGTGAAGTTGTAGAGCCGGTCCGAGAAGGAGAAGCAGTGCGACGTGCCGATGGTGTGGCCGGCTGAGAGCACCACCAGGTCCTTGGTGTCCAGGTTCTTGGCGGCGAACAGCTGGGTCAGCTTCGTGAAGTTGCCCATGGGCGGCGGCAGCTGTTTGGTCTCGTTGGAGATGGACACCCTGCCGTCCCGCCGCCCCAGAGGGACCGCCCAGAACGGGCCCTTGCTCTGCGTGCGTGCAAACCAACCAACCAGTAAAAACAGTTGTAATGAAATGTGAAACAATGGTGTGGTGTCTGTGCGTGCATGCATTGCTCGATCGGTTGCTCACCAGCCACACTGCGTCCCTGGCCATGAGGGCCAGCAAGTCGGCGCAGGAGACGGTGTCAGGGCACGCCTTCTCCACCGCGGCCTTGACCCTCTCGATGAAGCTGAAGCCGCGCAGCGTCAGGTTCGGCTTCGCGTCCTTCTCCGCGGTGTTGTTCGCCGTGGAGTCAAGGAGGACCGAGCCGTCGCACCCCTGCACCGATCGGCGAGCAATGCAGGATGCAGGAATGGGGTTAGCAATATGCCGATAGAGCCTAGATGCACAGAGCAATGCAGTGCGTGTACCCTGACGAAGCAGTCGTGGAAGTGCATCCTGAGGAGCGGCCCGGCGAGGCTGGGCGCGGCGGAGAGCGCGCGCACCATCTCCTTCCGGACGACATCCTCCACGCTGGGGCACGACTGGCTGTAGAACTTCTCGTCCAGCTGCGCCACCGCCGACGCCGCCGCGAACGCCGAGAGCAGCAGCGTCAGGAGAGCCGCCCTGGACGCCATCTCTCTTCAGAGTTCAGAGAACAGAACGAACCAGGTGAAGCTCAGCTCGCTGATGAGGCCGGGAAGCTAGACGGAAGACTGCGCTGCTGCTGAATTGGAGGCCACGACACGGGGCCGCGATTTATAGAGCCGGGCCGGGCCTACGCCCGCATGTGTTAGGCTGGCTCGAGCTTGCATGGCTGAATGAGTTGAGTTGTTCTTGCTTGCGCTGCGGCATTTCGGGAATATTTGCTGTAGCAGGTACAGCGGCCGGACTACAGCAAAGGTAGGCCCTCTTTGCATAGATAATAATAATAGTTATCGACTAATAATTATATCTTTTGATCTAAATATTATAACTAATAAAAAAAACTAATTATTAGATGGACCTCTACATAAATAACTATCTTACTAGTTCGACCAGGCCATGTTTGTTTCTCGTAGATAATAGTTATCTGTTAATAATTAACTCTTTTATATCTAACCATATATAGATAATAAACTAGCTAATTGTTAGCTGAAACTCTAGATAACAACTTCTTACTAGTTAGACCAAATAAAATAATAACAACTAATAGGTGGATCAACAATCCAGCTTTATCGGTTAGCTGTGTATCCAAACACCCTCCCACGTAATATGTAGCTAGTCAATAGTTAGCTAGCTAATATTAGTTATGTGCTATTAATTAGCTAGGTAACTATTATCAGTTAATGGATCCCAAAATGACATAAATTAGATAATAGCAGCTAGGCATCCAAACACCCTCTAGCTAATAGTTAGCGAGCTAACACTAGTAGAGAACCGAGCTTTACTCCCGGTGGGAAACCACCTCTAGTCCCGGTTCCCCACCCGGGAGCAAGCATCCGGGACTAAAGGGGGGTCCTTTAGTCCCGAGTCAGGAACCGGGACTAAAGGAGGACCTTTAGTCCCGGTGGGTAACACCAACCGGGACTAAAGGTGCCTCCTCCCACCGACCGGGACTAAAGGTGCCTCCTGACATGCCACGATGGCCGGCACCTTTAGTCCCGGTTGGTAATACGAACCGGGACTAAAGGTTTTTTTTCTTTTTTCTTTTCTTTTCATTTTTTTTGTTTTCTTTTCAAAATAGGTTTTCAAAATCGTATTGTACGCTGCTAATTATACATTTATACGCGCATATAGTATGTTTCGGTTTAAGCACAATGAACGTATTAAATCACACAATTCAAGCATAGAAATATATATATATATATATATATATATATATGCATCGTATATATATTTACATGCATGCATGCATATGTGTATTTTACATTATATTATTTCATGTGCATATATTACAAAAGATTGCATTACAGTTGTTGTGACATAACAAGTTTCCTCTCATCCTCTAGCTTGGCTTCCATGGCAGTGTTGGGTCGAAGTAGAACTCGCCCTTGGAATCGATGACTTGCTCATTAAAAAATCCAGCTATAGACTCTTGAATTGCTTTGATTTGGTCTTGCCGTATGACCTTTTCCTTCAACCATCAAGTCTACAGGTTTGAATTAAAGGAAAATAAATTAATATATGTACATATATATATATAAAGACATAGTAACACAATCAATAATAATAATTAAATGAATATATAGTGTATTTTTAACGTACTTTGAGTCTCTCTGTAGGAGTTCTTTGGGAGAGCACCTTGATAAACTTGCAAACATAGTAACCACAGTAGTTGTTCCCCTGTTCCTGCCTTAGACACCACTTTACGAGAAAAAAATTTGTCATCCAATCTGGTGATCCGGTGAAAGCTATATGTTTAATTAATAAAGATGATGCGATTCAGGGGACTTACTTTCAAAGGGATTACATTCAGTGGCGCTTTGTATTTTTCCATGTGTTGCTTCTCAATAAAGGTTTTCCAAACACTGCCCAATAAAAAATTTGCCACATCATCAGATATAGTTAATCATCATGTTTGTGTGTATATATAGTTGCTAGAGATCCCGAAATTACCTCTGGATAATATCTATCATATCTTGGTAGTCTTGTTGTGGTTTTCTCATCGAGTCATAGATTATCAAGTGACTTTTCACCAGATCGATGTCCATCAATATCCAGTGATTGCTGCATGTGTTTATAGGATATAACGCATAACACTCATTAATTAACTAGAATCAACATATGAGCCATTAAGGATATGATCGACATGATTAACACTCACTTGAAGTTATAGGGAAAGAGTATATCCTTCTTGTGGCGTTAGTTCACTAAGAAGTTCATGAGGTTACTCTCTGACTCAGACTTTCAATTAGTCTTTGGAGTAATTGGGTCTTCGAATACTATATGGGGATCAACAAAACCAATTTCATTGCAGCCTTCCTTTCTGAGCTCTGTCATTGTAAATCTGCATATATATAGTACTTGTTAGGATAATTTATATGCATATACACACATATGATGAGTTTAATAATAGATTGAAAGAATTATTACTTACAGGCAATAGCAGCTAATGATAACTTTGTCCAGAGAGGTCAGGTGGCATAGTTGATGAAATTCTGCAAAGTCAACATACATAACATCATCGCCACGGAACCAATGTTCGTCTCTAATTCTGACACCAACGCAGAAGTCTCCACTGGTAGACGCCTGCATGTACCACTTGTTTAGCAGGTACATTTGCGTCCCCAGATCAGATAAGGCTTGAGGGTTGTATAGACTCTGGCCTAGTACAAATTTTTTCTTCCAAATATCAACCTCCGCCGCACTCTCAATGTTTCCATCACCAAACATCTGGTAAAGGTCGAGACCAGTCTCATCAAGAAATTCACCAAGGTGATCCAAATCGACATCTGGAGGTATGTTTGCCTGATGCATTAATCCTAAATTCGAACCATATTCATTACCAACAACTAGCGGGGGGATTGATTGGTGCGCTTGTTGTCCGAGTTGGGCAATGCCTTTTCCTACCCGCTTCTTTTTCTGTGCCGCCTCAATTGACTTGGTGAGAGTGCGGTCATAGTCTGATAACGTTGATTTGGACGGCTTACGAGATTCCCGCTGTTGTTGCTGGTAAGAAGTCACCTTTTTTCTTAGAATATCTGGAGCTACGAAGAAGTACGGTTTCTCCGGGTTTCTCCTTGCTTCTTGATTCATTTTAAGTTTGTCATAGAATCTAGACATGTCTTTTTTATATGCATCAGTTCCTTCTTCCTTCTCTTCAGATATTATTTTGGGAATAGCCCTTGGTTTCACAGTGGCTTTCTTTGCAGGCGGGGATTGGTTCTTCGTTTGAGGGGTTGGCCTCTTGCTAGGCTTCTTGGTAGGCGGGGGCGGGGGAGGCGTTGGAGACCTCCTTGGAGGTGTTGGCAGCGGCGTTGGAGACCTCCTTGGAGGTGGCGGCTGCGGCATTGGAGACCTCCTTGGAGATGGTGTAGATGCAGCCTCGTCTTCCAACATAATGTCATCGTACTAAGCACTATGATGATCTGGCGATTGAACAATTGGATTTAGGTTGGGGGAGGATCTGCTACAAAAAAAAGGAATGACATATTATTATGAGCAGATTGTTAATTATTTAAGCCAATACAAATTAATGATGTAGTGTTTTCATCCGCACGTACCTATGGTGAGGTAGTTCAGGAGGAGGTGGAGCCGACATCCCTGGAATGATGATGTAGCGCTTGCGCCATAGAATGAATGTCTTCTCCGCTTCTCCTAGAGTTTTCTCGCCATCACCTCCAGGAATGTCAAGAGGCAAATCACTAAAACCTTTTTCAGCTTTATCTACCGAGATGGTAGCATATCCTTCTTGGATTATATTCCCATGAATCCTTGGTGTCTTGGTTCGGTCGATAGGATTAACAAGACCGATAGCCACCTTGATTGTAGAATTCTCCTTCAGAATGTGTAGCTCACACGTTGTACAAGGTTCAGTGACGTCATCCACAGGGAAGCGCAGTCCTGTGTCCCCTTGATTTGGTATCTCCGTGGAAGCGCAGCTGCTTTTCAACTGAACAGATTAGCTAATGTTGATTTCTGGCTCTGATGCCTGCTTACTTGCACTCACTGCTATTTGCACTTGCCTTCTGATTTCCTCCTGCATTCTCGCTTCAAGGTTTTTTTCCCGCTCCTGTGCTTCACGCACCGCTTCCTCCAATCTCTGGAGCCGCTCTGCCTCTTCTTCCTTCTTTCTCTGGTGACTTCTGTAAGAAGGTCTGTCCTGAGGGAATCCATGCTCCCACGAGACACTTCCTTTGCCTCTAGTTCGGCCACCATGTTCAACAGTCCCGATGGCGTATGTCAGCTCATCCTTCTCTCTGTTGGGCGCTCCCACAAGACACTTCCTTTGCCTCTAGTTCGGCCACCATGTTCAACAGTCCTGATGGCGTATGTCAGCTCATCCTTGTGTGTCTCAATATACGGATCTACCAAAGAGGAGTTCTGTAGAACTGTGTAGTGCGCTTTATTGAAATAATCATCATCCGTACCAATATATGTTTTCCTCCCTAGTGTCCCCTTTCTGCTTAGTCTCCCCTCATGTCTCGATTCAGGAACACCAATCGAGTCAAGGTTGGGAATAAAGTCAACACAGAACTCAATGACCTCTTCTGTTCCATAGCCCTTGGCGATGCTTCCTTCTGGGCGAGCACGGTTGTGAACATATTTCTTCAGGACTCCCATGAATCTCTCTAAAGGGAACATGTTGTGTAGGAACACAGGACCGAGAGTGAAAATCTCCTTGACTAGGTGAACTAGGAGGTGTGTCATAATATCAAAGAAGGAAGGAGGGAACACCAACTCAAAGCTGACGAGACATTGAACCATATCATTCTGTAGTTTATAGATCAGTTGGATCAATTGCCTTTTGAGAAATTGCATTGAGGAATGCACATAGCTTCACGGTGGCTAGACGTATATTTGGAGGTAGAATTCCTCTTAATGCAACTGGAAGTAATTGCGTCATGAGAACGTGACAGTCATGGGACTTTAAGTTACAGAATTTCTTCTCTGGCACATTTATAATACCCTTTATATTCGAGGAGAATCCAGATGGTACCTTGATGTTGTTTAAGCATTCAAACATGATTTCCTTCTCCTCTTTGCTTAGAGTGTAGCTAGCAGGACGTAAGTAATGGCGTCCATCATCTGTCTTCTCTGGATGCAGGTTGTCTCTTTCTCTCAAACAACGCAGGTCCTGTCGTGCTTCAAATGTGTCCTTAGGCTTTCCATACACACCCATAAAGCCTAGCAGGTTCACACAAAGATTCTTCGTCAGGTGCATCACGTCGATCGAGCTACGGATCTCCAGGACTTGCCAATAGGGTAGGTCCCAAAATATGGACTTCTTCTTCCACATGGGTGCGTGATCGTTAGCGTCTTTTGGAA
This sequence comes from Miscanthus floridulus, assembly GCF_019320115.1. NCBI lineage: Eukaryota > Viridiplantae > Streptophyta > Magnoliopsida > Poales > Poaceae > Miscanthus > Miscanthus floridulus. Next base: position 89,591,584 of record NC_089596.1, on the reverse strand, counting down.
TAGGTTGGCTTCCATGTCCTTTTCCAAAGACGACTTTGACATCATTGACCATATCGAGTACATCCTCACTGGTTCGGTTGCGAGGCTTGGTCAGGTGGTCTGCCTTCCCTTTAAAATGCTTGCCTTTCTTTCTTACGGGGTGATTTGCAGGAAGAAATCGACGATGGCCAAGGTACACGACCTTTCGACATTTTTTCAAGAATACACCTCTAATATCACCGAAGCAGTGTGTGCATGCATTATATCCCTTGTTTGACTGTCCTAAAAGATTACTTAGAGCAGGCCAATCATTGATTGTTACGAACAACAATGCTCGCAGATCAAAGTGTTCCTGTTTGTACTCATCCCACACACGTACACCTTCTTTATTCCACAAAATGAGAAGTTCATCAATAAGTGGTCTCAGGTACACATCGATGTCATTGCCAGGTTGCTTCGGGCCTTGGATGAGCATAGGCATCATAATGAACTTTCGCTTCATGCATAACCAAGGAGGAATGTTGTAGATACTTAGAGTAATAGGCCAAGTGCTATGACTACTATTCTGCTCTCCAAAAGGATTGATACCATCTGTACTTAAAGCAAACCTTAAGTTTCTTGCGTCATTTGCAAACTCCGGGAATTCTCTGTCGATTGCTCTCCACTGGGACCCATCAGCAGGGTGTCTCAATATATTGTCTACCTTACGGTCTTCTTTGTGCCATCGCAACAATTTTGCATGTTCTTTGTTTTTGAACAGACGTTTTAAGCGTGGTATTATAGGAGCATACCACATAACCTTGGCAGGGATTTTCTTCTACGGACGTTCGCCCTCAACATCACCAGGGTCATCTCGCCTGATCTTATACCGCGACGCATGGCATACCGGGCATGCATCCAATTTCTCGTACTCTTTGCCACGGTATAGGATGCAGTCATTAGGACATGCATGTATCTTCTCTATTTCTAGCCCCATAGGACAGACAACTTGTTTTGCTTCGTAGGTAGTGGCGGGCAATTCATTATCATTCAGAAGCATCTTCTTTTGAATTTTTAGTAACTCTCCAAATCCCTTGTCAGATACACCATTCTTTGCCTTCCATTGCAGCAATTCTAGTGTGGTTCCCAACTTTTTCTGCCCTGCATCACAAGTTGGGTACAACAATTTCTTGTGATCTTCTAGCATCCGCTCGAACTTGATCTTCTCCTTTTCACTTTCACATTCTCTTTGTGCGTCACGAATGACCTGAGAAAGATCATCAGCCGGCTCATCTTCTACGGCTACCTCTTCTTCAGCTTCTCCCATTGCAGTATCATTGAAGCACGCAGCATCGGGAATAATATCATTGTCGTCCCATTGTTCTTCTTCACCTTCTTCCATTACAACACCGGTTTCTCCATGCTTTGTCCAACAAATATAGTTTGGCATGAAACCCGACTTGAACAAGTGTGAATGAAGAGTCCTTGAGCAAGGATATTCCACCGTATTCTTACATATGGCACATGGGCAGCACATGAAACCATCGCGTTTGTTTGCCTCGGCCGCACGTAACAAAGAATGCACGCCGTCAATAAACTCTTGGGAGCGGCGATCAACATTATACATCCAATGACGGCTCATCTGCATTACATGACATAAATACCATATTAAAACCTAGATCATAATTAATTATTTATATAACATGCGTGCCACCACAAAAGATACAAATTTATAAAAGCATCGCTACAATGTAGACAATCCCAACTACCACTAAAAGAACTAAAGCTAAAATACATTTCAGGAGCAGTAGGATTTCACGACCAATCTCAACTAAAACAGACAGATCCCCCGATTGTGCAACATCTTTGGGCTTCTTCTACTGGATCACTGCCTTATTAGCCGTCGTATCTGCCTGTTGTGTAAGATATTTTTGCACGAGTCCAACATACTCTTCCTCCCAGTAGAAGCCTGAACATCGTCCACTGCCATCCCACTGAAATTAAAACAAAAAATTAGAACTTTAATCACAACCATCATGAAAATAGGTATAAACTAATCATAATCATTAAATACGATAAAATAACTCACATTGCGATCCGGATACTTGTAGAAGATACGATCCTTGTTGGGACCCTCCTTCACTCGGTACTCCATCACAATCTTCGTCTCATCACGACACTTGCCGCATGAAATGAGAGGGAGGCCCGGCCTAAGTCGCTTTGGAAACCCATGAGAGGCCGAGGACCCGGAAGCAGTTGCCATCTACTCTCTATACTCATTTTTTAATACACTATAAATTTCTCCTTTTATAAACAAATAAAATTAAGAAACTATAAAATTATCTAGATCTCTAAACAATGATATTTTTAATGGTCATTGTGTTCTCGTCTTTTACTGCGGCAGGTAAGTAATTCACATGATATTTCTGTAAATTAACAGAAGAATGGGAGTGTACACACATAACAGACTACTGCGACGATATCGGGACGTGTGAATAAATAACCATCCATACTAGTTGACTTTGCTTACGTGATCATCTCGGCGAGCATTTCTCCACCAGACGGCACCGTACTTGGCCACGGAAGAGCTCCAATTCTACGAGGAAGGGAACACGGTCTTCCACGACCGTTGCCGCTCTCCCTCGTAGAATCAAGCTCCTCCTTGACGTCCGTTACCGCTCGGCAGAGAACGTGCTCGCCGAGATGAACACGGTCCGCAAGTTCAACTAGTATGGATTTTCTATAATTTTCTAACTATTTTCTAAGTTTATATTTATATATATACTACGTTTAGGTATGGTGATTGACAGACTACTGCGACGATATCAGGACATGTGAATAAATAACCATCCGTACTAGTTGACCTTGCTTACGTGATCATCTCGGTGAGCATGTCTCCACAGGACGGCACCGTACTTGACCACGGAAGAGCTCCAATTCTACGAGGAAGGGAACACGGTCTTCCACGACCGTTGCCGCTCTCCCTCGTAGAATCAAAGCTCCTCCTTGACGTCCGTTACCGCTCGGCAGAGAACGTGCTCGCCGAGATGAACACGGTCCGCAAGTTCAACTAGCTACTTTAACCTTATTTCATGTAAATATGCAAGCTTGAAGTGATTTTGAGCTCAAATTGCTTACAAATGAAAAAAACCAAAATAAAGAACCATATATATATATAGTGAACAAAATGAGATAAGACAATAGTGAAAAATAAGAGTATGAGATTAGTAACCTTTACAACTGAAGAATCGACGGAGGAATCGAAGAAATCGATGGAGGAATCGAATAATGGATGGAGGAACAATGGAGGGAGGGAGGAAGCAAGAACACTACTGCAGTGAGCTTCAAAATGTGCTGAGCTCGGGCTCGGGGAGGAAGGAAGAGCCGGCCGGGATATAAAGGGGGGACCTTTAGTCCCAGCTGGTGGCTCCAACCGGGACTAAAGGTAACTTTCCAACCCCGGGCGCAGCCACGGCCCGGGAGTAGACCTTTACTCCCGGTTGGAGCCCCCAACCGGGAGTAAAAGTATACCTTTAGTCTCGGTTGGTGGCTCCAACCGGGACTAAAGGTCCCTGCCACCTCTGTCTGGCGCAGTAGCCGCTGGGGCAGGGACCTTTAGTCCCGGTTGGAGACACCAACCGGGACTAAAGGTATTTCTAATCCTGGGCGTAAAAAATTGCGGGACTAGAGCCCATTTTGACCGAGGATCAAAGGTCTGTTCTCTACTAGTGTAATATTAGCTATGTGCTATTAGCTAGCTAATAACTACTATCACCTAATGGATCCAAAGAGGACCCAAATTAGATAATATCAGCTAATAGTTATCTTAGTAGCATTTTTCATTAGTTTTGCATCCAAACACCCTCTAGCTAATACTCCATCTGTCCATGAAAACATGCAACTATGGGTTGCGTACTAGGAAAAAATAGTTCACGTTAACCAAGTTTCTAGTTAATAGTATTCATATTTATGGCTCCAAATCAATTTATTATGAAAATACATTTCATAATTAATCTAATTATATCTATTTGATACCATAAATATTGATACTTTTTTATTTATAATTGATCAAACTTAAGATACTAAAACGTGACATTGTGTTTAAATGGTATGTTTTCCTAAACAGAGGGAGTAGGTAGCTGATATAGTTAACTAGCTAATATTAGATATGAGCCGTGAGCCACCTATATTAGCAATCAGGGCTGTGGACAGACACGGACCGCGGAAGAAGGCCACGTTTGATCAGTTGCGAAACAAACATATGTCATGTGGAGTTTAATTAGCATATGCATAGGTGCCACACTAACTCCTCTGCTGGTGGCTAGTATTACACTAGCACTACTGGTGAAAATTCACTATCACTGGTCAGTACTCAATACCTGTACATCACCCTGTAGGCCTGTGCTGTGTTTGCTAGCTTGGAGCAAACTGAGCCCTTGTTTAGTTTCACCCTAACTTTCAAAAAGTTGCTACAGTACATGTCACATCGAATGTTTGCGGCCCGTGCATGTAGCATTAAATGTAGACGAAAAGAAAAACTAATTGCACAGTTTGGTGGGAAATTGCGAGACGAACGTTTTAAGCCTAATTAGTCCATGTTTGAACACTATTTGACAAATAAAAACGAACGTGCTACCGTATCCCAAAATTAAAATTTCACGAACTAAACAAGGGCTGAACCGAAAAGCGTGCAGAGCACAGGAAAGGATCCCTAGTGAACCGCAGTACTGTACGACGTCGTTCGGGTCATAAAAACATCAGTACAATTTGTTCGTTTGTGTGTAGCGATCTCTCGGCTAGAGCATCGCGAGCAGTTTCTGCTCTCCCTGTCCCTGTAAAATTATCATATTAGAAATAGCTATGTTTTTTTCTGGCTTCAGCAATTCTCCAATACCTCTCTCTGTTTTTTTATGGCCACCAATATTTTTTTCATCTCCCCTCAAAGAAAAGGGGAGATATAACTCCCCTAATACCATGGAGATCATCCCAACTATCATTTTTCAGCCATATTTTCTCTTACACTCCTATAAGACCCACCTTTCATATGGATATTGGAGAAGATATAGTGAGGCACTACTGCAGCATCTCTTCTAATAAATCGAGAACCTAATAAATCGAGAAAATAATATTGGGCTACCACAGTACTAGATTATTGAGAGAGTTGTACCGGAGGACCGCTGGCTCACTCGGATCCCTCTTCCCCCAGCAGAACGGCGAAGTACAGCTTCCCCTCCTCCATGCAGTACTGATCGGCCCCAGGCCCTGCGTTGCACGAAACGCTGATGCCGTCGAGAGCCTGTCATCAGTTTGGTCAGTCGTCATCAGCCGTCTCTCTCACGAACCTCAACACGCACTCTCCAAAAGTTAAATGAATGAACTCGTGTACACACAGTGACGCAATCGCACAACAATCCAGCTCACCTGAAAGCACCCATGTACTGCAAGCACAGGCAGGCCGGCTGGTTGGTAAGCACAAGCACCCCCATGATTCTGATGCATGTGCAAGCCGGGGAGGTTACAGGGGCGGCTACCTCACCTGCAACTGCAAGGTGAGGCAATGAGGTCCCTAATCATTGGGTAGCTAGGGCGCCGATCAGAACCTCCGTTATGAGGTTAGGTAGTGGCAAGGCAACCAGACAACAGTCCGCGTCATGATTCACGGCCACATGGGGCAGCTCGGGAGGAACTCTACTGGTGGGGGGAGCTGAGTTGCCGGTTGAGCTGGAGTACGCTACTGATGAACTGCCGCCGCCGCGGCCAGTAGGCAGTATGTAGCTGGTGTTCTTGCAGCGGAAACTCCGATCCCCACGGGAGGCTGCTGCTGCACAGCACGGAATAGACTGGCGGAGCCGCCGGCGTCCATGTGGCATCTACTTGCCTGGATTCGGGATCCGGTGGCCGGTGCTGGTCGGACGTCGGAGCCGATGACACGGGGATTTCACCCTCCCACTCACGGGTTACAAATGATTACGACTTAGGAGGGGTGTTTATCTATGATGATGCTTGATGCTTCCCGTTCTATGGTGGTGGTTGAACCGAGCTGCGACAATGTCTCTATTCAAGGGCCTGCTTTCTATTAGCACGGGTGCATGGGAGCGGCGATTGCGAAGGTTGTACCGTATACTACTACCAAAGTACCAAGAGAAGAAAGAGTCCAAGACTAGGGGAAGGGAACTAATGAACGTGTCCGCTTGCTGTTGCTCTCGAATAGAGAACAGTGGGATAAAAACGGATGGAAAGCTACCTGTTTGTCATGAGAGCATCTGCGACGGTCATTCTATTAGACTATGGTTCAGCTTCTAGTTGGATGCTTCTGCTGCTTAAAAATAGAACGCTAATCACGAGTAGAAGTAGAAGTAGAAGTTGTTTTTTCATAAGCAAGTGTTTTTGCGTAATACAATTTTCGCAACACCTTTAACCCTGACGACGATAATGCGCGAACGCTCATCCATCGCGAAACAAGCCAACGAAATTCCGACAGCTTTTAATTCCTTTTTGGGAAAAAAATTAATTTCCACCTATTGGTCCCGTTCGGCTTACCCTATATCTGGCTTTTTCGGCTTCTTTTTTTAGCCGGAACAGTATTTTTCTCTCATAACATTTCAGCAAAAACAGCGTTTTTCAGCCAAGATTCAGCAGGCCGAATGGGCCATTACCCTATTTGGCAGTATGCAGCAGCGCGGGACTGCTTGCATGCGCTGCTTGCATGCGCGCACGGCTCTATAGTGCCTATGACGTCAACGCTGATGCAGGTAGGGAAAAAGTGAAATATTTATTTCAAATTGCTATAACTTCAAAACGGTGTATCCAATTTTAATTTCGTCTGTACCGGTATGTTCTACGCAACGAGACGAACAAAACTAGACTCCACTTGTATATGTTTCGAAGATTTTTTTTTTCTAGTAGCAACTTATATGTACTAACTTATAGATATAACTTATGCGAAAAAATTAAAAACTTAAGAGTTATGAAACATAACTTATTTACAAAAAGTTATTAAACACAAATGGACGGATTAACTTATAACTTGAGCCAAAACTTGTAAACTTAAAAATTATTAACACACAAAGTGTCGGTGTTTTGGACCGGCGAGCCCTCAACCAACTAGTAAATTTGTACTGCGTGTTTTCGATCCCGGATGGTAATGCAAAGAGACACAAGGTTTATACTGGTTCGGGCAATGGGTGCCCTACGTTCAGTCTGAGAGTTCAATCTTGTATTCCTTGCACCGAAATGCTCGTAGTAGGGGGTTACAAGCAAGGCGAGAGAGGGAGCTTGTCCCAGGTCTCCGCGGGGGGCGGCGTGGATAGCTTGAGATGTTGATCTCAAGCAATGGGGAAGCTCGTGTGTTCGTCTGTGCGTTTGTGCGTGAGTTCGTCGAGTGGGCGTAGGCCTAATCCTAGGTGTCCAGTCCCTAGAAACGGCCTTGGTCCCTCCCTTTTATAGTTGAAGGGGGGGGACAAGGGTGATACATGCGCTAGCTACACGGCGTCGTACGAACGGAGGCGGCATGTCCGAGCCCTGTAGCCTGTTACTGTGGTGGCGTGGTCGATGGAGTGGTCCCGTCCTTGAAGTACTGGGGCGACGCGCCGGTCACATCCGATCTTGTGCGTCGTGGGAGCTCCCGTATTATCTTGAAGCGGGCGTGGCGGTCGGTGTGCTGGTCACTGTGTGTTGACTGCGTGAGAAGCCGAGGCTCAGCCGGTGCCGAGGCCGAGCCATCGTGGGAGGCTCGGTGGGTGCGAATCCCGAGGTTGCCGAGACCCTGAAGTATATTGCCGAGGCTCGGGGGGAGCAGTTGGTCCTGTGCGCTGATTCCGAGGCTATGGTGATCCGGACTTGACCCCCCACGCCGCGTTGTTTCTGGGGCAGGGGTTAGGTGGCACAACGTAGTGCGGGTGCTGATCGTGGGCACAGCACCAGAGCATAGTGACCGGTAATCCCTGCCCCGTCCTGTCCCAATCGGTATGGCGTTGACGCGACTTCCTATCTCGTCGGCCGCTCCGTAGTGTCGAGCCGTCGTTCGGCTGATATCATGGGAGTAGTTGGCGCATTAATGGGACGCGACGCGCTGTCGGGGAGACTGGTCGAGGCAGAAGCGACGGGTTGTTGCCGAGCCGGCCTCGAGCGATACGAAGAGCCGGTGGGCTCGGACGAGGTCGGGGGTTAACCAATGGTTTACCTTTTGACTTTGTTTTCGATGGGGTTTAAGTGATTCTTTCGGTATACGCTCGGGGTACCCGTTTTATGGTACCCGACACAAAGGAACGAATTAACTTATAACTTATACTAAAACTTAGATACATAAAAGTTATGAAACACAACTTATGTACAAAAGTTATCAAACACAACTTATGTACATAAGTTATTCAATACAAACTTATGTGCATATGTTGTAAGTTATACGTTATATGTTACAACTTAATATACTTAAATTGCTACTAGAAAAAAAAATTCTTGTTATAAGTTACATGATAAAAGTTATGTTATAAGTTAACTCTAGAGTTTTCAAGTTTTTCGCATAAGTTATATGTTATAAGTTATGTGATATAAATTTTGTGTTATAAGTTAACTCTTGAGTTTTCAAGTTTTCGCAAACGTTAAATGTTATAAGTTATGCAATACAAGTTATGTGTTATAAGTTAGTACACATAAATTGTTACTAGAAAAAAAAAGTTCTTCGAAACATATGCAACTAGGGTCTAGTTTTGTTCGTCTCGTCACGTAGAACGCACCAGTGTAGATGGAATTGAAAAAGGATACACCGTTCAGAAGTTATAACATTTTAAAATAAATATTTTGCTTTTTTTAACCTTGCATGAGCGCTGATGTCAGCACGAGGGGGGGGTGGGGGGTGGGGGGGTGGGGGGGAGGGCTCCATCGTTCGCATGCACCGTGCAGGAGCAAAGAGCGCAGGTGAGAATCGCTAGGTGGATCCAGATCGAGTGAAAGTTGACTAGATTGGATTTGGGAAACCTTTCTGCATTTCCGTATGGATGGAAGTAGAGAGACATTTTACTCTTGTTTCAAGAGAAATAGTAGGTTATTCGTAGTTGTTTAACCAAGCAAAGTATTTTCGCAGTCCATAGTTCATAACAGTTTTTCCATAGAATACAACTCTCAATAGCTTTTCCACGGCTCATGCTGAACCAAACAGACTCTTAAACTCACTATCAAAATCCTTATTTAAAGAGCCACTCGAATAAAAATGGCTCTCTATATGTTTTCACCCTCCAACAACTTCTCTATATCTTATGCATACTTTATTTAACCTCGTTCTCCATCTTTGACTAGCGAGAAATCAGAAATAGAAGATTATAATATTTGGAGATCTAATTGAAGAGTGTTTGAGAAACTTTTTTTCCACCAAAAACTTATCTATTATATATTAATGTAACAGTGCTAAAAGGAGCATTCATATTTGCTGCAAGGGTCTAAAAATTACTGAGATTAATCAGAAATAGGATAAAAATATGCACCGTTGGATTTTATGATGATCTAATGGTCTAGATTAACTTGAGAAATCCAACGAGCTAATACCGAAGAATCCATATCGAATACGAGTTAATATATGTAGCTAGATTTGTTAACCGAAGAATCCATATCAAATATGAGTTAATATATAGCTAAAGTTGGAAACTAAAAATATGAAAATTTAATTCGATTTCCATACAATTAGTTCCATGAGAACTATAACAAAAGGAAACTTATTATGATTTGTGTTGTTGGCTTGATAATTCGACCTTGCTTTAGACAAGGGAAAAAAGCCACATGTATCAGTTTTTTTTTTTGAGAAACAGCCACATGTATTAGTTAATAATAACTAATATAATAAAGGAAGGAATGACCCAGAATGTGTGTTTTTGTGCTGTTCTTATTGCGGTGATTTTTTTAAAAAAAATTCTAATGTTGCAACGCATATATAGTACATAAACCCTATTAAGAAATAATCTTGGACTTGTTCGCTTCAAGTTCAGGTTGTGGTTTCACCCATTCTCAAAGTCGGTAGCAGCATGTGTAAATTTTCTTACCTTTTTTTTGAAAAAAAATCTCGCACTCATACCACGGGAGCATGTAGCTACAGATTTATATCAAAGCTTATATGATATAAGCCTCGAAAACTATTTCCATGCCTTTTTCTTTTTTGAGGAACAACTACTCCCATGCCTAACCGAGCCCATGTTTAAGGAAGGAAGACAGCTACGGAGCCTAGGAGATCCATTGCAGCCCGCAGTCTGACTGTTTCCTGTTGGCCCAATCTTAAAGGCCCATATACGTCTCATGTCTCGGAAGCCCACGAGAAGTCCGAGAACTTAGCGGCAGAGCATGGTAGGACGCTTCGTTTAGCACCACCTCGCCAGCCGAAGCTGGATGCGCTACGAGCTCCCGCTATAAGACGAGCGTCCCGGGCACCCTAGCTCCATACTTACCTGGACGGGGTCGACGGGCGATCACGAAGGCCCGTGGCCTAGGTCAGTGGCCCGCATTGCACTTGGCGGGTGCGCTGGTTTACCATCTCCCCAAGTGGGAGAGTGGACGTCATAATTTGTGGTAGAGGGGGTACGCGTTCGCGCGGCCCCTGCCAATTTCAAAGAATTAAACTTTGGTCCCTGGGCTCAGATAAACACGTAAACTTTTGGCCCTAAGTGGTTTCTTGTTTGCTGCTCTGCTGGCCCTGAGTGGTTTCTTGATCAGATAGAGCGCAAATAAACTTGGTATTGAGAAGCGTACATTTAATATATATATATATATATATTTATATTTATATATACAAACTTTTTAAAAGATCTAAAATAAATGTTTCGGTCGAGTGCATATGGTACAAACAATGCCTTTTTAGGAAACTTATATAAAAAAATAAACTTTTAAAAAATGCCTCATAAAACTTAGCAAAGCTGGAAATTTAGCTTTCCCTTTTTGTTTTGGATGCACAAGTTCTATTCCAATCCACTTCAATACATGTGGATTGAAGTGTACACATAATACACATGTATCTTCAATCCACATGTGTCGGAGTGGATCTAAATGGGACTCAGTTTAATTCTATTTCAATTCACTTCAACACATGTGGATTGAGATGAATACATACGACCTAAATATACTTTGTCGGTATTAACATTTAAAACATAAGGAAACTGAAAATACGCCGGATTTGTCTATCAACGCCATACAAGAGTTTGTCGATTCCTCACAAAGAATAGACTCTGCGTTTCATTTCCAATGAATTGCCAGGATAGTTAACACCATGGGTGGTGAAGCCCCAGCAGCCGCCGGCCCGCCGCCCTCTGCTCCGCATCCCCTCACCCTCCGGGTTTTATTTGCCCCCTTCCCCGTCTTATTTTTTTCTTGTGCCCACGCCAACGCCACTATTTGAGACGGCTGAACATGGTTTCAGCCTTAATTATTTAGCAAGTTCGTGGGCTGTTGTAGGGGTTAGTAGACTTTGTGCTAGGTTGTGTCCTTTGTTGCATTTTCTGACTTTGGTTGGTACACTATGCCTTAAATAGTGCCTTCAAGCATGGTTTCTGCGATTGATAAGCTGGCTGGTGCTGTTTTGTTGTGAGAGAAAAAACACGGTACCATGGCTGATAAACCAGGCTGATAAGTTCGATTTAAGGCTGGACAGGTGAGCAGCATGAGAGAAAAGGTTATCGAGAAGAGAGAAAACTTGTTCGGGATGGTAGACACGAGGAAAGAAATTGGCAAGAACGATTCAAAACCAATTATTATTTTTTGTTTGGCAAATTTTTCTACAAGACGTCTAATTTCAATGAAATCGACTGTTTCATCCCGGCAACTCTAATATTTGCGAGGTACCGTTATGAAATCGTGGTAGTTTACCAGAAGAAATGCTATTTAATTTAGGGGTGATGGCAACATTTTGGGGTTAAATGCTATTTAATTTAGGTGCCCATATCAGCTAGGCTGAGGCGGACACATATCTTGGGCTAAAATCCTACTAAGTGATAAAGAAGATAAGCTACGCACTCCACCTAATTAAAGCTACGAACGCTTAGATCGATCGGTACAAGAGCTGAAGAGCATTCAATTTCTTTCTTTTCCCCCTACGAAGAAAGTTTAATAAAGTTCCATTCTCTACGAATACCGTACCGATACTTGCAGTCATTGTACATAATAAAGAAAGAAAAAAGAGAAAAAAAGTGAGACTCAGTTTGCTCTAACCAATACACACACTCTCACTCAATTACAACTTTTTTCTTGAAACAATGTCACTCAATTACAACTCATAGTCACCTATCAACCTTTTGTTTCAACGGACTTGCTAGCGTCCGGACGCTGCTCGCACAGGGAGCAAGCGAACGGCTAGTGTGTCATGCTCGCGAGCGAGCGCACCAACAGTGGGCCCGCGCCGCCCCGAACGTTGCCCACGCCGCTTGAACGTCGTCCGCGCTGCCATCCGCTTCCCACGCGCATCCCATGTACAACACCCGATCTGTTTTTGAAACATCCAGATGTAACCGTTGCAATGTACAAAAAACACAGATGAAATATTTGAAACAAAGGTCTGAAACACTTGCGAAAACGCCTGAAAAAACATTTGAAAACCATTACAAACATATACAACATCCTGATGAAACACTTGCAAACATACGTATGAAACACTTGAAACATATGCGTGCAACATGCATGCATATGTAACATCTAGATCCACTTTTGCAACATCTAGATAAACAGCTTGCAACATTCATCTAGAATAGATGAAACATTTGACATATACACTTGAAACATAGATGCATAGCCATTACAACATGCGCAGCATCCTGATCTACTTTTGCAACATCGATATGCAACGCTTGCAACATGCCTCTCAAACTTCTGAAACATTTTGAATTGTACATTTGCAATATGCATTGTATCCCGGTGCAGCCTCCTCCACCGTGTTCATCGGGGCGCCGGAGCGTCGCAGCCGTAGCAAGAGGCGAGGCGAGAGGGCTTCCGCACCAGGACCCGACGCTTCTCCTTCCGCTGGTGGCGTTGTGAGCGTCGTTGGGCGGGCGCGGAACAGAAACAGGCTTAGCGGTAGGAGCAGTAGGTTGAGCGGGTATCTATTATATATATTAATACAACAGTGCTAAAAGGAGCCTTCATATTTGCGGCAAGGGTCAAAAAATTACTGAGATTAATCAGAAATAGGATAAAAATATGCACCGTTGGATTTTATGATGATCTAATGGTCTAGATTAACTTGAGAAATCCAACGAGCTAATACCGAAGAATCCATATCGAATACGAGTTAATATATGTAGCTAGATTTGTTAACCGAAGAATCCATATCAAATATGAGTTAATATATAGCTAAAGTTGGAAACTAAAAATATGAAAATTTAATTTGATTTCCATACAATTAGTTCCATGAGAACTATAACAAAAGGAAACTTATTATGATTTGTGTTGTTGGCTTGATAATTCGACCTTGCTTTAGACAAGGGAAAAACGCCACATGTATCAGTTTTTTTTTTTGAGAAACAGCCACATGTATTAGTTAATAATAACTAATATAATAAAGGAAGGAATGACCCAGAATGTGTGTTTTTGTGCTGTTCTTATTGCGGTGATTTTTTAAAAAAATTTCTAATGTTGCAACGCATATATAGTACATAAACCCTATTAAGAAATAATCTTGGACTTGTTCGCTTCAAGTTCAGGTTGTGGTTTCACCCATTCTCAAAGTCGGTAGCAGCATGTGTAAATTTTCTTACCTTTTTTTTTGAAAAAAAATCTCGCACTCATACCACGGGAGCATGTAGCTACAGATTTATATCAAAGCTTATATGATATAAGCCTCGAAAACTATTTCCATGCCTTTTTCTTTTTTGAGGAACAACTACTCCCATGCCTACCCGAGCCCATGTTTAAGGAAGGAAGACAGCTACGGAGCCTAGTAGATCCATTGCAGCCCGCAGTCTGAATGTTTCCTGTTGGCCCAATCTTAAAGGCCCATATACGTCTCATGTCTCAGAAGCCCACGAGAAGTCCGAGAACTTAGCGGCAGAGCTTGGTAGGACGCTTCGTTTAGCACCACCTCGCCAGCCGAAGCTGGATGCGCTACGAGCTCCCGCTATAAGACGAGCGTCCCGGGCACCCAAGCTCCATACTTACCTGGACGGGGTCGACGGGCGATCACGAAGGCCCGTGGCCTAGGTCAGTGGCCTGCATTGCACTTGGCGGGTGCGCTGGTTTACCATCTCCCCAAGTGGGAGAGTGGACGTCATAATTTGTGGTAGAGGGGGTACGCGTTCGCGCGGCCCCTGCCAATTTCAAAGAATTAAACTTTGGTCCCTGGGCTCAGATAAACACGTAAACTTTTGGCCCCGAGTGGTTTCTTGTTTGCGGCTCTGCTGGCCCTGAGTTAATTTGTGGTAGAGGGGGTACGCGTTCGCGCGGCCCCTGCCAATTTCAAAGAATTAAACTTTGGTCCCTGGGCTCAGATAAACACGTAAACTTTTGGCCCCGAGTGGTTTCTTGTTTGCGGCTCTGCTGGCCCTGAGTGGTTTCTTGTTTGCGGCTCTGCGGGCGGGATCAGATAGAGTGCAAATAAACTTGGTATTGAGAAGCGTACATTTAATATATATATATATATATATATATTTATATTTATATATACAAACTTTTAAAAATTCTAAAATAAATGTTTGGGTCGAGTGCATAAGGTACAAACAATGCCTTTTTAGGAAACTCATATAAAAAAATAAACTTTTAAAAAACGCCTTGTAAAACTTAGCAAGGCTGGAAATTTAGCTTTCCCTTTTAGTTTTGGATGCACAAGTTCTATTCCAATCCACTTCAATACATGTGGATTGAAGTGTATACATAATACACATGTATCTTCAATCCACATGTGTCGGAGTGGATCTAAATGGGACTCAGTTTAATTCTATTTCAATTCACTTCAACACATGTGGATTGAAATGAATACATACGACCTAAATATACTTTGTCGGTATTAACATTTAAAACATATGTAAACTAAAAATGCGCCGGATTTGTCTATCAACTCCATACAAGAGTTTGTCGATTCCTCACAAAGAATAGACTCTGCGTTTCATTTCCAATGAATTGCCAGGATAGTTAACACCATGGGTGGTGAAGCCCCAGCAGCCGGCGGCCCGCCGCCCTCTGCTCCGCATCCCCTCACCCTCCGGGTTTTATTTGCCCCCTTCCCCGTCTTATTTTTTTCTTGTGCCCACGCCAACGCCACTATTTGAGACTGCTGAACATGGTTTCAGCCTTAATGATTTAGCAAGTTCGTGGGCTGTTGTAGGGGTTAGTAGACTTTGTGCTAGGTTGTGTCCTTTGTTGCATTTTCTGACTTTGGTTGGCACACTATGCCTTAAACAGTGCCTTCAAGCATGATTTCTGCGACTGATAAGCTGGCTGGTGCTGTTTTGTTGTGAGAGAAAAAACACGGTACCATGGCTGATTAACCAGGCTGATAAGTTCGATTTAAGGCTGGACAGGTGAGCAGCATGAGAGAAAAGGTTATCGAGAAGAGAGAAAACTTGTTCGGGATGGTAGACACGAGGAAAGAAATTGGCAAGAACGATTCAAAACCAATTATTATTTTTTGTTTGGCAAATTTTTCTACAAGACGTCTAATTTCAATGGAATCGACTGTTTCATACCGGCAACTCTAATATTTGCGAGGTACCATTATGAAATCGTGGTAGTTTACCCGAAGAAATGCTATTTAATTTAGGGGTGATGGCAACATTTTGGGGTTAAATGCTATTTAATTTAGGTGCCCATATCAGCTAGGCTGAGGCGGACACATATCTTGGGCTAAAATCCTACTAAGTGATAAAGAAGATAAGCTACGCACTCCACCTAATTAAAGCTACGAACGCTTAGATCGATCGGTACAAGAGCTGAAGAGCATTCAATTTCTTTCTTTTCCCCCTACGAAGAAAGTTTAACAAAGTTCCATTCTCTACGAATACCGTACCGATACTTGCAGTCATTGTACATAATAAAGAAAGAAAAAAGAGAAAAAAAGTGAGACTCAGTTTGCTCTAACCAATACACACACTCTCACTCAATTACAACTTTTTTCTTGAAACAATGTCACTCAATTACAACTCATAGTCACCTATCAACCTTTTGTTACAACGGACTCCGGACGCTGCTCGCACAGGGAGCAAGCGAACGGCTAGTGTGTCATGCTCGCGAGCGAGCGCACCAACAGTGGGCCCGCGCCGCCCCGAACGTTGCCCACGCCGCCCGAACGTCGTCCGCGCCGCCATCCGCTTCCCACGTGCATCCCATGTACAACACCCGATCTACTTTTGAAACATCCAGATGTAACAGTTGCAACGTACAAAAAAACACAGATGAAACACTTGAAACAAACGTCTGAAACACTTGCGAAAACGTCTGAAAAATATTTGAAAACCATTGCAAACATATACAACATCCTGATGAAAAACTTGCAAACATATGTATGAAACACTTGAAACATATGCTTGCAACATGCATGCATATGTAACATCTAGATCTACTTTTGCAACATCTACATAAACAGCTTGCAACATTCATCTAGAATAGATAAAACATTTGAGATATACACTTGAAACATACATGCATAGCCATTACAACATGTGCAACATCCTGATCTACTTTTGCAACATCGATATGCAACTCTTGCAACATGCCTCTCAAACTTCTGAAACATTTTGAATTGTACATTTGCAATATGCATTGTATCCCGGTGCGGCCTCCTCCGCCGTGTTCATCGGGGCGCCGGAGCGTCGCAGCCGTAGCAAGAGGCGAGGCGAGAGGGCTTCCGCACCAGGACCCGACGCTTCTCCTTCCGCTGGTGGCGTTGTGAGCGTCGTTGGGCGGGCGCGGAACAGAAACAGGCTTAGCGGTAGGAGTTAGCGGTAGGAGCAGTAGGTTGAGCGGGTATCTATTATATATATTAATACAACAGTGCTAAAAGGAGCCTTCATATTTGCGGCAAGGGTCAAAAAATTACTGAGATTAATCAGAAATAGGATAAAAATATGCACCGTTGGATTTTATGATGATCTAATGGTCTAGATTAACTTGAGAAATCCAACGAGCTAATACCGAAGAATCCATATCGAATACGAGTTAATATATGTAGCTAGATTTGTTAACCGAAGAATCCATATCAAATATGAGTTAATATATAGCTAAAGTTGGAAACTAAAAATATGAAAATTTAATTTGATTTCCATACAATTAGTTCCATGAGAACTATAACAAAAGGAAACTTATTATGATTTGTGTTGTTGGCTTGATAATTCGACCTTGCTTTAGACAAGGGAAAAAGCCACATGTATCAGTTTTTTTTTTTTGAGAAACAGCCACATGTTTTAGTTAATAATAACTAATATAATAAAGGAAGGAATGACCCAGAATGTGTGTTTTTGCGCTGTTCTTATTGCGGTGATTTTTAAAAAAAAAAATCTAATGTTGCAACGCATATATAGTACATAAACCCTATTAAGAAATAATCTTGGACTTGTTCGCTTCAAGTTCAGGTTGTGGTTTCACCCATTCTCAAAGTCGGTAGCAGCATGTGTAAATTTTCTTACCTTTTTTTTTGAAAAAAAATCTCGCACTTATACCACGGGAGCATGTAGCTACAGATTTATATCAAAGCTTATATGATATAAGCCTCGAAAACTATTTCCATGCCTTTTTCTTTTTTGAGGAACAACTACTCCCATGCCTAACCGAGCCCATGTTTAAGGAAGGAAGACAGCTACGGAGCCTAGGAGATCCATTGCAGCCCGCATTCTGACTGTTTCCTGTTGGCCCAATCTTAAAGGCCCATATACGTCTCATGTCTCGGAAGCCCACGAGAAGTCTGAGAACTTAGGCCCCGTTCGCTGGTCTGAATTTTGGCTGAAACTGGCTGAAAAACACTGTTCCGGCTGAATTGTTGTGAGAGAATAACACTGTTCCGGCTGAAAAAACAAGCCGAACAAGCCAAATTTAAGACAAGCGAACGGGGCCTTAGCGGCAGAGCATGGTAGGACGCTTTGTTTAGCACCACCTCGCCAGCCGAAGCTGGATGCGCCGCGAGCTCCCGCTATAAGACGAGCGCCCCGGGCACCCTAGCTCCATACTTACCTGGACGGGGTCGACGGGCGATCACGAAGGCCCGTGGCCTAGGTCAGTGGCCCGCATTGCACTTGGCGGGTGCGCTGGTTTACCATCTCCCCAAGTGGGAGAGTGGACGTCATAATTTGTGGTAGAGGGGGTACGCGTTCGCACGGCCCCTGCCAATTTCAAAGAATTAAACTTTGGTCCCTGGGCTCAGATAAACAGGTAAACTTTTGGCCCTGAGTGGTTTCTTGTTTGCGGCTCTGCGGGCGGGATCAGATAGAGCGCAAATAAAGTTGGTATTGAGAAGCGTACATTTAATTAATATATATATTTATATTTATATTTATATATACAAACTTTTAAAAAATCTAAAATAAATGTTTTGGTCGAGTGCATAAGGTACAAACAATGCCTTATTAGGAAACTTATATCAAAAAAATAAACTTTTAAAAAGTGCCTTGTAAAACTTAGCAAAGCTGGAAATTTAGCTTTCCCTTTTAGTTTTGGATGCACAAGTTCTATTCCAATCCACTTCAATACATGTGGATTGAAGTGTATACATAATACACATGTATCTTCAATCCACATGTGTCGGAATGGATCTAAATGGGACTCAGTTTAATTCTATTTCAATTCACTTCAACACATGTGGATTGAGATGAATACATACGACCTAAATATACTTTGTCGGTATTAACATTTAAAACATAAGTAAACTGAAAATACGCCGGATTTGTCTATCAATGCCATACAAGAGTTTGTCGATTCCTCACAAAGAATAGACTCTGCGTTTCATTTCCAATGAATTGCCAGGATAATTAACACCATGGGTGGTGAAGCCCAGCAGCCGGTGGCCCGCTGCCCTCTGCTCCGCATCCCCTCACCCTCCGGGTTTTATTTGCCCCCTTCCCCGTCTTATTTTTTTCTTGTGCCCACGCCAACGCCACTATTTGAGACTGCTGAACATGGTTTCAGCCTTAATGATTTAGCAAGTTCGTGGGCTGTTGTAGGGGTTAGTAGACTTTGTGCTAGGTTGTGTCCTTTGTTGCATTTTCTGACTTTGGTTGGCACACTATGCCTTAAATAGTGCCTTCAAGCATGGTTTCTGCGACTGATAAGCTGGCTGGTGCTGTTTTATTGTGAGAGAAAAAACACGGTACCATGGCTGATAAATCAGGCTGATAAGTTCGATTTAAGGCTGGACAGGTGAGGAGCATGAGAGAAAAGGTTATCGAGAAGAGAGAAAACTTGTTCGGGATGGTAGACACGAGGAAAGAAATAGGCAAGAACGATTCAAAACCAATTATTATTTTTTGTTTGGCAAATTTTTCTACAAGACGTCTAATTTCAATAAAATCGACTGTTTCATACCGGCAACTCTAATATTTGCGAGGTACCATTATGAAATCGTGCTAGTTTACCCGAAGAAATGCTATTTAATTTAGGGGTGATGGCAACATTTTGGGGTTAAATGCTATTTAATTTAGGTGCCCATATCAGCTAGGCTGAGGCGGACACATATCTTGGGCTAAAATCCTACCAAGTGATAAAGAAGATAAGCTACGCACTCCACCTAATTAAAGCTACGAACGCTTAGATCGATCGGTACAAGAGCTGAAGAGCATTCAATTTATTTATTTTCCCCCTACGAAGAAAGTTTAATAAAGTTCCATTCTCTACTAATACCGTACCGATACATGCAGTCATTGTACATAATAAAGAAAGAAAAAAGAGAAAAAAAGTGAGACTCAGTTTGCTCTAACCAATACACACACTCTCACTCAATTACAACTTTTTTCTTGAAACAATGTCACTCAATTACAACTCATAGTCACCTATCAACCTTTTGTTTCAACGGACTTGCTAGCGTCCGGACGCTGCTCGCACAGGGAGCAAGCGAACGGCTAGTGTGTCATGCTCGCGAGCGAGCGCACCAACAGTGGGCCCGCGCCGCCCCGAACGTTGCCCACGCCGCCCGAACGTCGTCCGCGCCGCCATCCGCTTCCCACGTGCATCCCATGTACAACACCCGATCTACTTTTGAAACATCCAGATGTAACAGTTGCAACGTACAAAAAAACACAGATGAAACACTTGAAACAAACGTCTGAAACACTTGCGAAAACGCCTGAAAAATATTTGAAAACCATTGCAAACATATACAACATTCTGAAAAACTTGCAAACATATGTATGAAACACTTGAAACATATGCTTGCAACATGCATGCATATGTAACATCTAGATCTACTTTTGCAACATCTAGATAAACAGCTTGCAACATTCATCTAGAATAGATGAAACATTTGAGATATACACTTGAAACATACATGCATAGCCATTACAACATGTGCAACATCCTGATCTACTTTTGCAACATCGATATGCAACTCTTGCAACATGCCTCTCAAACTTCTGAAACATTTTGAATTGTACATTTGCAATATGCATTGTATCCCGGTGCGGCCTCCTCCGCCGTGTTCATCGGGGCGCCGGAGCGTCGCAGCCGTAGCAAGAGGCGAGGCGAGAGGGCTTCCGCACCAGGACCCGACGCTTCTCCTTCCGCTGGTGGCGTTGTGAGCGTCGTTGGGCGGGCGCGGAACAGAAACAGGCTTAGCGGTAGGAGTTAGCGGTAGGAGCAGTAGGTTGAGCGGGTATCTATTATATATATTAATACAACAGTGCTAAAAGGAGCCTTCATATTTGCGGCAAGGGTCAAAAAATTACTGAGATTAATCAGAAATAGGATAAAAATATGCACCGTTGGATTTTATGATGATCTAATGGTCTAGATTAACTTGAGAAATCCAACGAGCTAATACCGAAGAATCCATATCGAATACGAGTTAATATATGTAGCTATATTTGTTAACAGAAGAATCCATATCAAATATGAGTTAATATATATAGCTAAAGTTGGAAACTAAAAATATGAAAATTTAATTTGATTTCCATACAATTAGTTCCATGAGAACTATAACAAAAGGAAACTTATTATGATTTGTGTTGTTGGCTTGATAATTCGACCTTGCTTTAGACAAGGGAAAAAAGCCACATGTATCAGTTTTTTTTTTTGAGAAACAGCCACATGTTTTAGTTAATAATAACTAATATAATAAAGGAAGGAATGACCCAGAATATGTGTTTTTGTGCTGTTCTTATTGCGGTGATTTTTTAAAAAAATTTCTAATGTTGCAACGCATATATAGTACATAAACCCTATTAAGAAATAATCTTGGACTTGTTCGCTTCAAGTTCAGGTTGTGGTTTCACCCATTCTCAAAGTCGGTAGCAGCATGTGTAAATTTTCTTACCTTTTTTTTTGAAAAAAATTCTCGCACTCATACCACGGGAGCATGTAGCAACAGATTTATATCAAAGCTTATATGATATAAGCCTCGAAAACTATTTCCATGCCTTTTTCTTTTTTGAGGAACAACTACTCCCATGCCTAACCGAGCCCATGTTTAAGGAAGGAAGACAGCTACGGAGCCTAGGAGATCCATTGCAGCCCGCGGTCTGACTGTTTCCTGTTGGCCCAATCTTAAAGGCCCATATACGTCTCATGTCTCGGAAGCCCACGAGAAGTCCGAGAACTTAGCGGCAGAGCATGGTAGGACGCTTCGTTTAGCACCACCTCGCCAGCCGAAGCTGGATGTGCTGCGAGCTCCCGCTATAAGACGAGCGCCCCGGGCACCCTAGCTCCATACTTACCTGGACGGGGTCGACGGGCGATCACGAAGGCCCGTGGCCTAGGTCAGTGGCCCGCATTGCACTTGGCGGGTGCGCTGGTTTACCATCTCCCCAAGTGGGAGAGTGGACGTCATAATTTGTGGGAGAGGGGGTACGCGTTCGCGCGGCCCCTGCCAATTTCAAAGAATTAAACTTTGGTCCCTGGGCTCAGATAAACAGGTAAACTTTTGGCCCTGAGTGGTTTCTTGTTTGCGGCTCTGCGGGCGGGATCAGATAGAGCGCAAATAAACTTGGTATTGAGAAGCGTACATTTAATTAATATATATATATATATATATATTTATATTTATATTTATATATACAAACTTTTAAAAATCTAAAATAAATGTTTCGGTCGAGTGCATAAGGTACAAACAATGCCTTATTAGGAAACTTATATCAAAAAAATAAACTTTTAAAAAGTGCCTTGTAAAACTTAGCAAAGCTGGAAATTTAGCTTTCCCTTTTAGTTTTGGATGCACAAGTTCTATTCCAATCCACTTCAATAGATGTGGATTGAAGTGTATACAAAATACACATGTATCTTCAATCCACATGTGTCGGAGTGGATCTAAATGGGACTCAGTTTAATTCTATTTCAATTCATTTCAACACATGTGGATTGAGATGAATACATACGACCTAAATATACTTTGTCGGTATTAACATTTAAAACATAAGTAAACTGAAAATACGCCGGATTTGTCTATCAATGCCATACAAGAGTTTGTCGATTCCTCACAAAGAATAGACTCTGCGTTTCATTTCCAATGAATTGCCAGGATAGTTAACACCATGGGTGGTGAAGCCCCAGCAGCCGGTGGCCCGCTGCCCTCTGCTCCGCATCCCCTCACCCTCCGGGTTTTATTTGCCCCCTTCCCCGTCTTATTTTTTTCTTGTGCCCACGCCAACGCCACTATTTGAGACTGCTGAACATGGTTTCAGCCTTAATGATTTAGCAAGTTCGTGGGCTGTTGTAGGGGTTAGTAGACTTTGTGCTAGGTTGTGTCCTTTGTTGCATTTTCTGACTTTGGTTGGCACACTATGCCTTAAATAGTGCCTTCAAGCATGGTTTCTGCGACTGATAAGCTGGCTGGTGCTGTTTTATTGTGAGAGAAAAAACACGGTACCATGGCTGATAAATCAGGCTGATAAGTTCGATTTAAGGCTGGACAGGTGAGGAGCATGAGAGAAAAGGTTATCGAGAAGAGAGAAAACTTGTTCGGGATGGTAGACACGAGGAAAGAAATAGGCAAGAACGATTCAAAACCAATTATTATTTTTTGTTTGGCAAATTTTTCTACAAGACGTCTAATTTCAATGAAATCGACTGTTTCATACCGGCAACTCTAATATTTGAGAAACAGCCATATGTATTAGTTAATAATAACTAATATAATAAAGGAAGGAATGACCCAGAATGTGTGTTTTTGTGCTGTTCTTATTGGGGTGATTTTTTTAATTTTTTCTAATGTTGCAATGTATATATAGTACATAAACCCTATTAAGAAATAATCTTGGACTTTTTTCGCTTCAAGTTCAGGTTGTGGTTTAACCCATTCTCAAAGTCGGTAGCAGCATGTGTAAATTTTCTTACCTTTTTTTTGGAAAAAAAATCTCGCATTCATACCACGGGAGCATGTAGCTACAGATTTATATCAAAGCTTATATGATATAAGCCTCGAAAACTATTTCCATGCCTTTTTCTTTTTTGAGGAACAACTACTCCCATGCCTAACCGAGCCCATGTTTAAGGAAGGAAGACAGCTACGGGGCCTAGGAGATCCATTGCAGCCCGCGGTCTGACCGTTTCCTGTTGGCCCAATCTTAAAGGCCCATATACGTCTCATGTCTCGGAAGCCCACGAGAAGTCCGAGAACTTAGCGGCAGAGCATGGTAGGACACTTCGTTTAGCACCACCTCGCCAGCCGAAGCTGGATGCGCTGCGAGCTCCCGCTATAAGACGAGCGCCCCGGGCACCCTAGCTCCATACTTACCTGGACGGGGTCGACGGGCGATCACGAAGGCCCGTGGCCTAGGTCAGTGGCTCGCATTGCACTTGGCGGGTGCGCTGGCTTACCATCTCCCCAAGTGGGAGAGTGGACGTCATAATTTGTGGTAGAGGGGGTACGCGTTCGCGCGGCCCCTGCCAATTTTAAAGAATTAAACCTTGTTACATGGCCTCAGATAAACAGTTAAACTTTGGGCCCCGAGTGGTTTCTTGTTTGGGTCTCTGCGTGCGGGATCATATAGAGCGCAAATAACCTTTGTAATGAGAAGCACACATTTAATTACTATATATATATATATATAAACTTTTTAAAAATTTAAAATAAATGTTTCGGTCGAAGGCATTAGGTACATACAGTGCCTTTTTAGGAAACTTATATAAAAATGAACTTTTAAAAAATTCCTTGTAAAACTTAGCAAAGCTGGAAATTTAGCGGCTTAGTTTTCCTTTTAGGGCATAAGTTCTATTTCAATTCACTTCAATACATGTGAATACATGTGGATCTTCAATCCACGTGTGTTGGACTGTATTTGAATGGAACTCAGTTTAGCTCCACTTCAATATACTTTAACACATATGGATTGAGATGAATACATACCACCTAAATGTACTTTGTCGGCATTAACATTTAAAACATAAGTAAACTGAAAATACGCCGGATTTGTCTATCAATGCCATACCGGAGTTTGTCGATTCCTCACAGAGAACAGACTCTGCTTTTCATTTCCAATGAATTGCCAGGATAGTTAACACCATGGGCGGTGAAGCCCCAGCAGCCGGCGGCCCGCCGCCCTCTGCTCCGCATCCCTCACCCTCCGGGTTTTATTTGCCCCCTTCCCTGTCTTATTTATTTTCTTGTGCCCACGCCAACGCCACTATTTGAGACTGCTGAACATGGTTTCAGCCTTGATGATTTAGCAAGTTCGTGGGTTGTTGTAGGGGTTAGTAGACTTTGTGCTAGGTTGTGTCCTTTGTTGCATTTTCTGACTTTGGTTGGCTCACTGCCTTAAATAGAATGCCTTTAAGTTGTTCGGCTCATGGTTTCTACGGCTAATAAGTTGGCTGATGTTGTTTTATTGTTAGAGAAAAACACTGTATTATAGCTGATAAGCCAGACTGATAAGTACAATTTAAGGCTGGACAGGTGAGGAGCATGGGAGAAAAGGTTACTGAGAAGTGGTTATGAAATCGAGGTAGTTTACCCGAAGAAATGCTATTTAATTTAGGGGTGATGACAGCATTTTAGGGTTAAATGCTATTTAATTTAGTGCCCATATCAGCTAGGCTGAGGCGGACACATATCTTGGGCTAAAATGCTACTAAGTGTTAAAGATGATAAACTACGCACTCCACCTAATTAAAGCTACGAACGCTTAGATCGATCGGTACAAGAGTTGAAGAGCATTCAATTTATTTCTTTTCCCCCTAAGAAGAAAGTTTAATAAAGTTCCATTCTCTACGAATACCGTACCGATACATGCAGTCATTGTACATAATAAAGAAAGAAAAAGGAGAAAAATGTAAGACAGAGTTTATCAGCTACATGAAGAATGCATGATATCATCAATGAATACCACTACAAACTTGTCCAACTCCGACATGAAGACTGAGTTCATCAGGTACATGAAGAATACAGGAGCGTTGGTGAGACCAAAAGACATGATTAGTATTCATACAACTCATGCCTAGTAGAAAAATGTTGTCTTTGGTATATCTTGTGGTCTAATCTTGATTTGATGATAGTCTGAACGGAGATCAATATTGGAGAACACCTTGGCACCAGCTAACTGATCGAACAAAGTATCTATACGAGGTAAAGGATACTTATTCTTAATGGTTACCGCATTGAGAGGACGGTAATCCACACAGATCCGAAGAGTGTCATCCTTCTTCACAAAAATGACGGGACAACCCCATGGTGAAGAGCTAGGACGGATGAAGCCATTTTTCCAACAACTCTTTCAACTATTTTTTATTTCAGCCAATTCCTTTGTAGCCATGCGGTACGGGCGTCGGGAGATAGGAGCAGTGTCGGGCTCTAACTTGATGGAGAACTTCACATCTCTGTCCGGTGGCAACCCAGGTAGATCTTCAGAAAAACATCTAGGAACTCACATACCACCGGAATAGAGGTAAGATTAGGAGAAGCTTTAGCATGAGCAGCAACAGGTAAGGCTGGATCTGAGGGTACAAGAAGAGACATCCTATCCTCAAAAGAAGGAAGTTGTAATTTGACAACTCACTGCTTCAGATCCAAGACTACCCCATATACCCGCAACCAATTTATTCCCAGAATTGCATCAATGCCTTGCCCAGGCAGCACCATGAACTAGAGATGGTAAGTGTGAGTGGCTAATACTAAGCCCACTGTGTTCGTTCGAGTATTAACGCATATCTGCGCACCTAGAGTACTGATTCTATAGGCAAAAGGTATAGCCACAAGAGGTATATTGTGCTGGTGTGCAAATCCCATGCTCATAAATGAATATGATGCACCAGAATCAAATAACACATAAGCTGGATGGGAATCGATGGTGAACATACCAGCCATCACCGGTTCATTTTGTAATATTTCCTCAGCCTCCATGAAATTAACCTGTCCAGATCGGTTGACTGGCACTTTCTTGATCACTGTTCGCTTGATTAGCCTGGAGTTAGCTGATGGCTGAGCAGACTCGATTGACTAGTTTTGCAAACACTCTCGGGCATAGTGGCCATCTTTGCCACACTTGAAGCAAGCACCAGGCTTGTTCCCTAGTCCTTGACGAGGTGGGACCTGCTGTCCCTGAGGCTGCTGAGATTGCACCTGCTGGATAGGTGCACGATATTGAGTGGAAGGAGCCTGAAAAGTCTGCTGAGGCTGTCGAAACGAATGCCCGCCCGAGGACTGATAGGACACCCACCTGACAACCTATACTTTCTGAACATGGGGGTGACTAGAAGACCCAGTAGCCACCCGTTTGCACTTTCATTCTACCAACGAGTCACGCTGTAAGCCCTCCATGGCAATGGCAGCGTTCATCATCGCTCTAAAGGTCTGATAGTTCCCAGTATATAACTCCTTCTGTAGGCCACAAGAGAGGCCACGGTAGAAGCAGTCCCTCTTCTTCCCATCTGTATCAACATGAGTCCCAGCATACTACAAGTGATTGAACTTGTTGACGTAGTCCATCATGGTCATACTCCCTTGCCGAAGGTCCAGAAACTCTGTCAGCTTCCTGTTGAGAACACCAGCAGGAATATAAAACTCTCTGAAGGCCGCAGTGAACTCCTGCCAGGTCACCCGATGAACTGGCAGCCCACTGTGTCCGTCCAAGTATTAACGCACATCTGCGCACTCGGAGTACTGATTCTATAGGCAAAAGGTATAGCCACGAGAGGTATATTGTGCCGGTGTGCAAATCCCATGCTCATGAATGAATGTGATGCACCAGAATCAAATAACACATAAGCTGGATGAGAATCGATGGTGAACATACCAGCCATCACCGGTTCATTTTACAATATTTCCTCAGCCTCCGTGAAATTAACTTGTCCAGATCGGCTGACTGACACTTTCTTCTTGATCACTGTCCGCTTGATTAGCCTAGAGTTAGCCAATGGCTGAGCAGACTGGGCTGGCTGGTTTTGCGAACACTCTCGGGCATAGTGGCCTTCTTTGCCACACTTGAAGCAAGCACCAGGCTTGTTCCCTAGTCCTTGACGAGGTGGGACCTGCTGTCCCTGAGGCTGCTGAGGTTGCACCTGCTGGGTAGGTGCACGATACTGAGTGAAAGGAGCCTGAAAAGTCTGCTGAGGCTGTCGAAACGAATGCCCGCCCGAGGACTGATAGGACACCCACCTAACAACCTGTACTTTCTGGGCATGGGGGTGACTAGAAGACCCAGTAGCCACCCGTTTGTGCTTCCATTCTACCAGCGAGTCACGTTGTAAGCCCTCCATGGCAATGGCAGCGTTCATCATCGCTCCAAAGGTCTGATAGTTCCTAGTATATAACTCCTTCTATAAGCTGCAAGAGAGGCCACGGTAGAAGCGGTCCCTCTTCTTCCCATCTGTATCAACATGAGTCCCAGCATACTATGACAAGTAATTGAACTTGTTGACGTAGTCCATCACGGTCATACTCCCTTGCCGAAGGTCTAGAAACTCTGTCAGCTTCCTGTTGAGAACACCAACAGGAATATAAAACTCTCTGAAGACCGCAGTGAACTCCTGCCAGGTCACCCGATGATCTGGCTGCTGCATGGCATTAAATGTATCCCGCCATGCACTCGTGGACCCCAACAACTATTGTGCCACGAAGCGCACCCTCTGCTCATCAGTCATGGTGAGCAACATAAACTTTTGCTCCAGAATGCGAAGCCAATGCTCCGTATCCAGGGGCTCAGCTATCGGTGTGAACATGGGTGTGTGCGTCTTTAAGAAATTCTAATAAGAGCAGGGTCCCTTAGGACCGCGGCCATCACCACCGTTCCCACCATTGCCCCCGTAGCCTCCACGGGCGAAGCCACCGACAGTCTATGCCAGCAGCTCCATGGCACGGGCTGACTCGCGACGAGCAGCCAACATTTCCGCCATCATCTCCGCATGAGTCATCGGAGGTGGCGGTGGCGAAGGAGGAGCCAATCGTGAAGCCTCATGGCTCTCCCCGCTGCCGTGCTCATTGCCCCGGCCACTTTCACCTTGGCCTTCGCCAAGACTGTGACCCGCCCTGGCACTGGTGCTCCCACGACCAGACCTTAGGTTCATCTATAACAGATAGGAACCATCCATTTAGAATAATCCTCCAGATCAGAAACAAGGGATTAGAGACATGCTAAGACATTTATTAAAGCATTCTTTTAATTTATCCTACCAATTTACTAATCCAATCATACGTGTAGGGGGGATTTTAGTTAAGCAAGATTCCCTTCATGATGCATGCATCGGCCTATATGCTCACTCAGGTCGGAATATAGCGGCATTCATAAAATTTTGGCACATCGCACACTCACTTTCCGTATGCTAAGCGATTTCTTATGCAACGTAAGCTAGTGTACCCATAAAAAACTAATTAGATAAAACTAGTACCGCTATCCTAGATAGACCATATTGCTAGGGCTTATACTTATTTAGATAATTTTATCGCATCCTACTTTTCGCAAAACTTTTGTTGATCAAATTTTAGATTTTGGAAAAGAGTGATGAAATTCATAGACTCATTATTGGCTCTGGTACCAACTGTGGCAGAACTGCCTGAAATAACCTACTTACGGAGGGGCTCGTCTTCCATCAGACACTAAGCACCCCGAAAGCGAGCTACAACGGGCGGATTCCATCGGGCACACCCCCAAGGGAGAGCCTAAATAGTCCACATTTTCCCCCAAGGATCTAATAATGAGAACGAGTTACAATACTTAATCTATTTCATACATCCAGAGTTCTTAAAAATTCATTATTACATTGCCAAATTCAGAGTGCGAAATGATAATAAACATCTATCGATAATGAACAAGGATCCGTCTGTTTCCACCCGAAGAATCCTTCACACAATGGGTACTCCTCAAACATAGCAGCTACATCATGAGTGATCATAATTTTCACCTATTGTGAGTAACGGCACGTTACTCACGCTACCGATACCCTGAGCATAGTAGCTACTCGACCTATACTAGTAGGACTCATAGGTAAGTATATTTATGCATGTAGTTTTCATAAAATGCATGTAACATAAATGCACATCATATATATATTCAGTGATCATTCAAAAATAGGGGTTATGCACCGGGGCTTGTCTTGGGTAGGCGAGGTGTCAACAAAGTCAGCAACGAATGGCCCTAGAGCTCCCTCCTATACGAGAACCTCCTCCTCGCACTCCTCAATAATCTCTTCGTAGTCCTGTTCGTCCGTAGGCACGACCTCTACCAACTCGTGATTTACATGCATGAAATAATGATGCAACACTTAGTAACATGGCAACAACAACTCTTAAAATAAGAATACATCTGTCAAGCTACTAAGCTAGTTCTACCGACTAAGGTGCTAAGTTACCTACTGTTACCACTAACAAGTAAGAAACATGACATGTACTATCTTAGCAACTAAAGGTATTTTTACTCTTAATATCGATTTACTCTATATATGATAAAACAAGGAGTACTAGTTATTCTATTTATCATCCTACTCTAGTGCTACAAAAATTACAGTGAGCACAAAATAATCTAATGAGCCTACTATAAAAATTTCATGGCTAATGCTATCACCGATCTGCCACAAAAATTCCTACAAATATTAAGCTAAGTAATACTAAGCTGTCTAAATTGAATTTATGAATCTATCATTATCACATCTAACTGTAAACTAACTACACCAACAGATAGATAGCATTTTTGTGAACCTAACAAATTTTATTTCTCTATTTTTGGACATCTACAACATTTACTATCATTTTCCAAAGATCAGCTAAAAACTGAATTGAATAAACCTTTACTAATTCACTGGAAAATGAAAAACCGAATTCAAACCGTGGTCCACTACTTGCGACGTGGCCCACGTCCACGCGGCGCGCGCACGCTCGCGCTCTATCGGCACGGCTCACATGGGGGCACGGCCCAACCGAGCGACGCCGGCCCGCGATGGGAAGGCCCACGCGCTACGACTATTTTGCGAAAACGTCCCTGACCAACCGGTGAATCACCCTGAGATCCATGACACTATTCCTATAGTCAGCTACTTCATAGATAAGCCCTTAGAACAATCTGTCTTTGCAACTGCGATACCCTTGGGCACCTACGCGCACGGCGGTGTTGGCATAGGGCGATTATGCCGGCCAAACCAGCCGCTCCCCGCCCCCACTAGTGAGCCGAGACTCACCTAGGCACAAACTCAAAGCATTGGGCGGTGAAGCGGTGAATGGAGATGTTGTCTCGAGCTCCCTCCATGGCGGCAGACTCCTCCCTGCGACGGCGGTCATGTTCCCGTGAGCCAAGGCACATACAACGTGAATGAGCTCAAGAATGGGCAACAACGACTCACCCCGAACATACCAGACATGGTGGATTGACCAAAGACGGGCTGAGTGAGTCCGGCCACACGCGCACAGCAAGGCTCACGGTGGCGGCGGTGGCGCGACTACGTCAGCAGCGTTGAGCAGGCAGTAGCAGGGCAAATTGGGGTGCCCACGGAATAGAGGGCAACAGGGCGAAGACACAGTGCCAACGAATTGGACGAAGGTGGACGATGCGAGGTGAATTGGGCGGGCGCTGTCGTGGGGTCTTAAGGTGGCCGACGGTGGGGGATTATCAAATTAGGGCTCGACACCGGCTGGCAGCAATAGTGGGAGGGTTCAGCATGTAGCTAGGTTTCTACTCAATCCTTTGGCGCACACAATTGCATGGATTTGACCAGCGCTGCGAGCTGGACTTGCCACGGCTCGGCGACTCCGGCGTAACGCCATTAAAGGCAGAGATGACTGGGGGTGCAGAGCAATGCTCGCCATGCAAACGCAATGGACAAGGGCACACACAGGGAAGATACACGTGCTTGTACGAGTTGGCACGGCTCAGGCGGCCGCAGTGCATTAACTTGCAAGCGGATGGCGACACGGCCATGTGCTGGCGCAGCGGCTCAGGCGGATACGACATGAGCAGTGCAGCGCACACTGGCGATTCAGCACTCATGGTCGTGGCTAGCAGCAGCGTGGTGATGTGACGCAACGTAGGCAGTGACACGATGAAGTAGGCAGCAGCAGCACGGTGATGGGACGGCAGTGCAACGATACAGGCGGACGTGACACTGGCGGTGAGAGCGCACACGAGTGGCCCAATGATGTAGATAGCAGCGGCGGAGCAGAGCAGCTGGGGTCGTCGGCACCAGTGTGGTGGCATGCGTGAGTGCGTGCTTGGGCATGGCAGTAGGTGGCAGTGGCCAGCAGCGCGGAGCTAGCGGTAGGCCCGACCAACGCGGTGGCACGCGTACGGGCGTGCGTGCGCGTCGGGCGAACCAGCGCAGCGCACCGAGCCGAGGCAATGGTGACCGCGTCCAAACACTAAAGCTGCCTAGGAACGTGCCATGCATGATTTTTAAAGCGCCCCAAAAATCCGTCTCGATGCTTCAATTGCTAAACCACCTATTTTACACTCGAGATGGCATGTTAGGCTACTAAAAAAGCCCTAATACCATACCACTACTTCACCCAATTCTTCAACAAAAATTGCCAAACTTAGCTTCATCAAAGCGTTTTCTGACTTAAGAAAATTGACTAAGTCTTGATCGGTTTCGCGTCAAATTCGATTTCCAAGCTATTAAGTATGCTAGCTAGTGAATCCCGTTCTCGACCGCAAGTATTTCACTGCCACCTCCGAAGTTTGAACTACAAACTTTATTAAAGTTTCGTATATGCGTTCTATAGCATTTTCGTTCAATAAAAATCTGTTTAGAACCCTAAGTGATATAACGCGACATGAAATATAACATTCATTTCGTGTTTTCGATGAATGTTTCGAGTCACAGAAATTGATTTACACACTATGATTCATATACTCACACATAAATATGATGCTCATGCAGTGTTTTAGCAAAAGACTGTATAGTGTAACACTGAGGGTGTTACATGTAGGACCATGAGAGGTGCCTTTTCTTTCAGTGGATCAACGGTGCTGACAAGTTTGACCCTAGGTACCTCCTTTTCGACGATTGGTTTAGAGGGAGACATCCACGTGAGCACTTCAAGCGGTGGGTTCCACCCCCTAACCCCCCGCCAATGATGGCTAGGGAGAAGCACCTAGCCGTAGTTAGACGACTCGAGGAACCTCCTCTGTGCGAATGCAGAGATTGAGCTGTGATAAACCCTGAGAATACGTTAGAGTTTGTGTGTCCAAACAAACACGAAGTAAGTGGGAAGTGTATCTATTTAAATGTTTAGCTCTATGTGTGCATGTACTAATGTCTCCTCTTTTAGGTGTATGGATTTGCGAAGTGTCATTTCAAGAAGTGGCTCTATGGTCCTAAGAATCAATGGCTGGAGACACCAAAGGCAAAGGAAAAGAAGCAAGTAAGGTTAATTTACAAAGCACCTCCAGTCAAGTGCGAATGTGGTGTTAAATCCAACTACGGTCTAGTCCATTCGGAGCTTGGAATAGGCCATTATTGCAACCATATGGTTGACTATGATGAGGTTGGTTATTTTTGTGGTAAACATGAAATCGTATTTTGTTTCTTTTGCTAAGACATATATGATATAATTTTTTGTTTGAACAGAGCACTAGGAAATGCATGGAAGAGGGGATATGGACCTGACTACGTCAACCTATTTGTCAAACATCACAAAGACCAGATGCGTGAGTTTGCTAGACAACGCGGTATTCATAACCCGATCGATGTTGGGCTTGACAAATGGGGATTGGAGAGATGGAGGCTGTTAGAGGAGGAGAGGGCAAGCAAGGATGCAAGGGAGGAGACAAGAGTACAGATGCAGGTCTTGAATGAGCATGTTGTTGCATTATGTGCCAGCGAGTGCTTGAAAGACTTTTTTTTGTTGCCTAATTTTAAATGTAATATAATCATGTTGCTAACTGATTGCATTTTATACATGAAGGGATTGGATGCAGCAAGGACCATGATGGAGAGGTGGCTCATGCAAGGTATGAGGAAAAGAAGTTAGATGAGCATAGAACGTGAGTTGGTCGCACCGTTCAATCACCGATTGTGTTGTCTAATGAGGGGGACGAGAATGAGGACAACACTGGAAGACTAAGTGAGCTCATCACTCTAGCAGAGATGGGGTTGCAGATGGAGGAGGCTGAGGACGACACTGGCAGACTAAGCGAGCTCATCGCTCTAGCAGAGGCGGGCTTGCAGGCGGAGGAGGATGATGACGTGTTCTTCACTCAGGCCACGGAGGCCACTTACTATAGGCGATAGGTAGGTTAGAGCAATGCAGGTGAGCCTAGCCACATCAATAAGGTTGTGGTAGAGGACTGGTACTCAGATGATGAGTTGCTTACTCAGTATGTTTTAGACTGAGGATTTGAAAGTGCATTTGCCTCCTATGTCTACTGTCGGCACGTACTTATAGTATTATTATGTTGTTTAATGTGGCATAGTATTGGACTTTTCATTATGTGGTTGTTTTCATTATTTGTGGTCATAATATTCAGTTTAATATTATGAACGTAGTGAAATTTGATCACGTGCTGCAAACAAAACCTAACGAAGTAGGGCATTATATAATTCAACACACAAAACACATGAAATGACATGTGAGAACATGTATCGAACTAGGGTATAGAGTTCCTTCGACTAAACCTAACATGCCTTAGGTAATTAAACCAAACAACAAACACATAGATATGACATGTGAATAAGATAAAGTCGTCCTAGTAGTGTGGCCACATAGCAAATTGTGTTGCACCTTCTCCACAGTAGCCTCCCATTGTTGTTGTTGTTGGTGGTGGGGGTGATGGGGGAGGCCCCTTGTTCTTGTGGTTAGGGTAGGTGCAATATGGATAATTACAGAGTGCCTCCTATGAATCGGCACTATTGTTGTTGTCATCCTGTTCGTCGTCCTTATAACCGCTGCTAACTTCCCTTTCTAGATCGAAGATACAGTCCTACAGATAGTAGATGTACTCCACATGCGGATAAATAGGTCAAGGATTGACCCACCTAGTGAACCCATAGTTTTCTTTGGTCAAGGAAGATACAATAAGTACGTCATGTAAGTTGTATAGAAGAGGAACATATTGAAGAAACAAATAGTAATAGCACTTACCCATACTCATGGGCATTTGAAGAAACAATGACCTCCATCTATTCCCTCAATGAACATCTGCACTAGGTAGTCCTCACTATGCATGCATTTTGGCCACTACTCTTTCTGTTCATCGTATCCTCTCAGTGGTGCCTCTTTGGTGAAATCACTTTTGCTCTCAACTAGGAACCTCTCATAAAGAGCTTCCTCAAAGAAATCAGGACCAAGAGAACCCTCCCAACAATGGTAGCTCCCTTCCCCTTTCCTCTCCCTCTAGATAACCCTCTAGATATTGGTACTGCAATGAAAGAAAATACTGAGGAGTGCTCTTCTTCCTTATGTGTGTGAATGAGAGGGAGTGAGGGGTTATTTATAGGTTGAGAGGAGGAATAGAGGCCTCTCAATGTGCCATGTTAATGATCCGTGTGCCTCTTCACCTTAGCCCTTGGATCAAACAGTCATAAGATGGATGGTGGAGATGGAGTGGAGTTGTGCTTCCTTGCATGCCAGTACTATGTAAGTGAAGTGATAAATCGCTGTTGTCATCGTACTCCTCATCCTTGTAATTGAAAAGTCTATTTTCATTGTCTAAAAAGCCTAGATTCATTCACTGTTACTTCAAAAGCCTAGATTCATCTGCAAAGCGTCTGTACGATATGATTGGACTATACACGTTCTAATAAATTTACATTTAATATGTGTACTATATTTGTTGGGTTCATAAACCCAGGGTCCCTCGCGGACCGGCTTTCCCACAAAGGCTCTGCCCAAGCAGACAGCGCGCAACTCATGGGCCAACCCAAGAGTCTAAACAATAGGCCAGAAGGGTGGTCCAGTCACTGACTGGAAGGTCTGGCCGAGGAGGAACAACGCCCGCTTGTCGACTCTAGCCCACCTCTTTGACCCGAGCGCTCACTTCAGACTCTAGCCGATTTCAGACAGCCTCTCTGACCCGAAGTC
Source organism: Miscanthus floridulus (assembly GCF_019320115.1). Lineage (NCBI taxonomy): Eukaryota > Viridiplantae > Streptophyta > Magnoliopsida > Poales > Poaceae > Miscanthus > Miscanthus floridulus. The sequence goes on along the minus strand of NC_089596.1, from coordinate 89,556,099 downwards.
CTGGCCCAAGCACTACTTCTAACTCCGACCCCGCATCTCCGATCGGGGTACGCAGAAGCCCTGCTCACCACTCTTCTCTAACTGGCGCAACCAGAGCTGACTGAGACCAACCGACCGGGGACGCCCGCCCGGAAAGGACCAGGGAATGAACGGAGAAAGCAAGGCACAAACAGTGTTGTATGCACCGACATTTTACTCTACAGTATTGTGGGCGCCGATTAAACTCCCATACGGTAAGGCCCCCCACATGCCTCTAGACATCGATAGTGTTGTGGGCACCGGGATTTACCGTACCAAGCGAACATGGTGAAACTTCTCACATGCCTCTGGGCATCAACAATATTTATAGGTATTGACATCTGCCATACCCGAACAAAGACGATGTAACGTGCATCTGATATCCAATAGTGTTGTGGGCGCCTACCATCATCCTGTACCCACCGGCGTGGGCAACAAGACTTAGAAGCATACGAACCCTCTCCCTCTCACTTGTAAGGCCATCCCCTTCATCTATAAAAGGGGATGTGCTCTCTCCCAACATTAAGTTGATTTAAGTTCATACAAGTGATTCTAGATTCATTAGATCAACCAAGTTCACTAGTTCACAACCACAGAACCGCCTGGTTCAGACCTCAAGCACACGCTTGAACACTTAGCTCATAGAGGAGCTCCTGTCACTCTCGGCCCTTCTGACCGGACCTCTCGTGCAGCCCATCTTTCTCCTTCTTGTTTGTAACCCCACTGCAAACTTTGAGCACCTAGGCTAAAGAATAAAGTCACTGATTGACTCAAACTGGACATAGGGTACGTTACCTGAACCGGTATAAACCTTGTGTCATTGAGTGCTAGGCCACCTCCAATCACAATGTATGGCAAAACTACAAATATTCACTTGTTGGTCACTTTCTGCACCGACAGTTGGCGCCGTCCGTGGGGAAGACACTGTACATTCAACACTTTTTTGGTCATCGGATGGCCCACTTTACCGCCATCCTCGCCATGGCGGGCTCTGGCGATTCGATTCGCTTCGGCTCACTAGAGTTTCCCATGCTCCCACCTATTGAGATGTGGGTTCCACCCATCTTCGAGCCATCCCAGGCCTTCCTCTTTAGAAGCCTAGACTTCGTCATCGACCGGCTCGGCGTACTATACCTCTAGAAGGAGGCACTCGTTCCAACACCCGTTGGAGGGGCGCCCTCCATCGACTCTGGGACGCATGACTTCAATGACGCGGCATCTGTGCTTCATTCTGAGCAAACTCTCTACTCAAACCCCGCTGTAAGTAATATGTGTATTGTTATTTACTCTTTATCTACTATCTCCCGCCGATCATCCAGAGGGACCGTACTGTCCGCGCCACGAACACTGTATGTTTGGTTCCCCTATGGCCTCGCATCCCCCACGGATACGTACGCTCGGGAGCTCCAAAGGATGCTGGCACCATCCCTCCTCACATCCAAACTCATGGGAATGGTGAGCTATGCTCCTACCACTCTCCACGAACTCCCGAATGATGAGGGTGAGAGCGACGGCTCCAGCATCAGCGGCATGGCACCTCACCACCGTCCGTCCTAGGAGTGCGCTATGGTGAACGCTCCGGGATAGCCACCGGTGGTTGTGGAATCTGCGCAGACTCACACCCCTCTAGACCTATGTGTGGGGGCCCTCGTGTCTACACAAGCGCACGCCAAGGAATTATGACAACGGCAGCAGAACCAGCCGCCGCCCACGCCGGTGCATTTGGTACAACACGTTGCCCCCCATGCGCATGGCCCAGCGGGTGGTGCCCTGGGTTGCGCCCATTAGGTCCAACACAACATCATGAACAAGGGGAACGATCTCCCACAATTTGCTCAGGCTAGCCAGAACATAGCTGCTGCGACAATGCTTCTGCGTGGCATTCCCGAGCCCATTGACCCCTAGGAGCGGGCAGTCTACCGAAACCTCTGGGTTCTAGTAGAAGCCACCAATGTTCAATAGGTGGAAAGCTCTGCATCGCGACTCTGACACGTGCCCTCTCTCCCCATCAGGGGGACGGGGGCGCACCAGACAGATCGCTCCATCTGCTCGCTGCTACAGCCGCCAGGCACGGCTCGGGGGGGGGGGGGCAGCCATGCCACGATCTGACCTGATGCCTGCTCCACACCGACCGCCAATACACGAGTGCCTCGGTCCACACCAGGACGCTCGTAGCATCGTCAGCAACTGGCATCGGGCCCGGCACGATGATGATGTCCACCGAGCAGCGGCAAGAGCAGGCGACATGAATCCCGACCGAACCATCGAGGGGAGTGGTGAAACGCGCCCCATGCACGGTCGCCAACCGGACAACCAAAGTCCCAACCCTGAGGGTCTAGGGCCATGGGCCTTTGATCGGCGTATCCGGAGAGCGTCGTTCCCATAATGCTTTTGACCGCCCACCAACATCACCAAGTACACCGGGGAGACAAACCTCGGTATTTGGCTCAAAGATTTCTGGCTCGCCAGCTGAGCCAGAGGGGTGGATGATGACTATTTCATCATTTAGTATCTCCCCATCTGTGTGGGGGAACATGTTCAGGCATGGCTTGAATTCCTCCCACACGACAACATCCGCGACTGGGCGGACCTCAAGAGGGTCTTCATCAGGAATTTCCAGGGGACGTATGTCCGCCCTGGGAACTCCTAGGGCCTCAAGAGTTGCCAGCAGGAGCCCAGCGAATCCCTATAGGACTACATCCGTAGGTTCTCCTAATGATGCAACTCCCTCCCTGATATCGTCAATGTGGACGTCATCAGCGCGTTCCTCTTCGGGACGATCTGCGAGTCCCCAATCCATAAGCTTAGATGCTTGAAGCCCCGTACCACCCACGACCTGCTCGACGTCGCCACTAACCATGCCTCCAGTAAGGAAGCGGTCGGAGCGGTCTTCAATGGAGGCTAGGACAAAGCAAGGCCAAGCACACAGACCAAGATGTGGGCCCCTCCACACAGAGGGGCAAGAAGAATAAAAAGGATCAGCGCTGACCATACAACACCGCGTTGGTTGCCGCAACTGACTGCACTGGCAAGCAACCCCAACAGGGCTTGTCTGACCACTTCAACAAACTCATGGATAGCCCATGCACCAACCATGCCTACCTCATCAAACACCTCTACAAGGACTACGAGCTCCTCAAATGTTTCCTAGGATAGGCCAGCGGGCTGAAAGAAGGAGACGGCAAAGAGGCGGCAGCCAAGAAAGGAGGCACGACGGGCAAGGATGGAGACGGTTTCCTCGACGCCGATGAATGCATCATGATCTTCGGCGGATCTGACGTCATTTGGTCCAAGCACCAGCACAAGGTACACTATAGGGAGGCATGCACCGCCGAGACAGCCGTCCCCTCCTTCCTCAGCTGGTCGGAATCTCCGATCACCTTCGATCAGAGGGACCATCCCTCCCATGTCATGAGATCGAGACACTACCCGCTCATCATCGATCCCATCGTCCGCAAGAAGCACCTCACCAAGGTGCTGATGGACAGAGGCAGCGGCCTCAACATCCTCTATGTCGACACACTCGACGCCATGTGCATCCCCCGATCGAAGCTCCGCCTGGTGGGCTCTCCCTTCCATGGAGTGATCCTAGGAGCGCAGGCATACCCGCTCGGGCAGATTGACCTACCCGTCACGTTCGACAGCCAAGCCAACTTCCACTCTTAGGTTCTCACCTTCGAAGTGATGGACTTTTTAGGATCCTATCACACCATCTTAGGGCGGCCATGCTATGCCAAATTCATGGTAATCCCCAACTACACCTAACTTAAGCTGAAGATGCCAGGACTGAACGGCGTCATCACCATGAGCAGCGCCTTCTCACACGCCTTCATGTGCGACCGCGAGCACTACGAGCTCGCCACTGCGGTCATCAACTCATCCGAGCTCCCGTGGCTCAGGGAATCATCGATCCCGGTAGTCCCAGACTGCAACAAACAACCTCCTCAATGGCCTTCTGACCGCTCAAGGAAACCAAGGCGGTGGGAATCAACCCCACCGACCCAACCAAGAAGGTTTGGATTGGGACCCAGCTCCCAGCCAAATAGGAATGCAAGCTTGTCGACTTCCTACACGACAACCGTGATGTCTTTGCATGGCAGCCTTCTGACATGTCGAGCATACCATGGGGGTTTGCTGAGCACGCACTATGCCTCATCTCGGGCTCAAAGCCTGCCAAGCAGTGCCTGCATCGCTTCGATGATGAGAGGCGTAGGGCCATAGGTGAAGAGATCGCCAAACTCCTGGCAGCCGGATTCATCAGAGACGTATTCCACTCCGATTGGCTGGCCAATCCTGTTATTGTTAAAAAGAAGACCGAGAAGTGGAGAATGTGTGTTGATTATACTGGCCTCAACAAAGCGTGTCCGAAGGATCACTTCCCTCTGCCACACATAGACCAGATAGTCGACTCCACCTCGGGTTGCAAGATCCTCTCCTTTCTGGATGCCTACTCAGGCTATCACCAGATCATGATGAAAGAGTCTGAGTAGCTCGCAACCTCGTTCATCACCCCGTATGGTTCATACTACTATGTAACCATGCCATTCGGCTTGAAGAACGCTGGCACCACCTACCAAAGGTGCATGCAGTAATGCTTCACCGACCAAATTGACCCGCTTGATTGGCCTGACCAAACCAAGCGGCCAAGACCAACGATCGCCGTCTATGTTGATGACATAGTGGTCAAAACAGCTCAAGCCTATGACCTGATCACAAACTTGTCCGCAACATTCATGAACTTCCAAAGGTTCAACATCAGGCTGAATCCTAAAAAAATGTGTTTTCGGGGTTCCAAAGGGGAAGCTGCTAGGATACATTGTGTCTGAGCGCGGCATCGAGGCCAACCCTGAAAAAATCACGGCCATCTCCAACATGGGTCCCATACGCAACGTCAAGGGCATGCAAAGGCTCACCGGCTGTCTGGCTGCCCTAAGTCGATTCATCTCCTAGCTCGGTAAACGTGGGATGCCACTCTACAAGCTCCTCAAAAAGACGAACACTTTTGTCTGGACTAAGGAAGCCTAGTAGGCCCTAGAGAGCCTCAAAGCATCCCTGACGTCAGCCCCGATCCTCATCGCTCCCGAACGAGGAGAACCCCTTCTCTACATCATGGCCAGCAACCATGTGGTAAGCGCCGCGCTAGTCGTCGAAAGGGAGGAGCCGAGACACCAACTTAAGGTCCAGCAGCTGAAAGGTCCTTGTTTGGTTTTGGTAATTGAGTGACAACCTAGGTGGACTAATTGTGTTTATGTGAGATACACAGGTGATTAGTCCACAGGTACATGTGTGTGAGCAACATATGCCATGAAGGTGAAAATGGCTTGGAGATGTTGCAAAGCTCACACATGTGATGATGAAGGAGCTTAAATGCACATGAGACATGACATTGAGTCATGTGATCAAGGTGGAGAAGATCAAGACAAGACATGGCTTGATGGACCGGTTGCAAGCGTGAAGGGCAAGTCGAAGGCTTTGGAGTGATGGACCGCGTGGCGGTGAAGCTTGAGCAAGACTTGGCGCTGATGGATGATAGCAACGGTGAAGAGCAAGTAAAGTCAAGATCGATGAACCAATATGATCATGTGATGATATGAAGTGGATCATATCATTATTGATCGTGTTGGTGCATGTGTTGCATCGACATTGGAGGAGATGGAATGGAATGCGCAAGGCAAAGGTATAACCTAGGGCATTTCATTTCACCGGTCATAGGTGTGTAGAGAAGTTTATGACCGGGTTTAGGATAGATGGCCGTACTATCAAGAGGGGCAAACTTGTTTGCATATCGGTCATCTAGTGCCACTCGAGTGATCTAACTTTGCATTGTCGCTAGGATCGAGTGGTGTGACAAGTTGAGTGGCTAACATCCTTTGGGAAATGATTGTGAAAAACTAACACACATACATATGGTGGTGTACACTTGGTGGTGTTGGCACATTTACAAAGGAGGTGGTGTTTGTAGGGTTGAGATGGTGTTGGCACATTTACAAAGGAGGAGGTGTACACTTGATCGAGATTCGGCACTTTCAGGAAAATGGAATGCCTATTTTCTATTGCGCCGGATGCAAATTCTTGTGGTTGGCTCATTGGAGCAAGGGTGAAGATGTTAGAAGTGAAAACAAGTTGATCGCGAAGATGCCAGCATCGGTCAACTGACCGGACGCTGGATCTAAAAGCACCGGACGCTAGCAGGGTGCATTCGGTTAGGCTGATGTACGGTGACGCAGAAGCTGGCGTATGACCGGACGCTGGGCTGCGTCCGATCACATGCGACTGGACGTGTCTGGTCAAAGAAATATGCCTCAGGGAGCTTACTGGAAACGACCGAACACTGAGGTCCAGCGTCCAGTCAGTTGAAGCTACTGCGTCTGGTCAGGACAAGTGACCGTTGGAATCGGGATACGTGGTCGTCTGTGGGTGACCGGACGCTGAGGTCCAGCGTCCGGTCAACACGACCGGAGCGTCCGGTCGGCCCGATTTTTGCCCAGTGAAGGGGTAACGGCTAGTTTAGCCCTTGGGGCTATAAATAGAAGTGGCCTTCGGCCATGGCTGGTGTGGAGCACCTCGGGGGACTTTGTGTCCATGCTTGAGAGTGCTTAGGAGCCCTCCATCTCACACATACTTGATAGTGATCATTCGATTGTGTGAGTGAGCGATTCTAGTGCAATTGCATCGTGAGGTTGCATCGAGTGGCACTAGGTGATCGAGTTGCAAGCCGATGGTGCTTGTTACTCTTGGAGGTTGCCACCTCCTAGATGGCTTGGTGGTGGTCTCCGTCGAAGCGCGCAAGAAGCTTGTGCAGCGCTCCGAAGAAGTGCTTGTGAGGGGCATTGTGCTCGCCCCACGGGAGCCGTGAAGAGCAACTCTAGTAAAGCGTGTCATTGAGCTACCCTCACTCAAGGGGTAGGTTCTTGCGGCGCCCGACGTGCGGGCTTAGTGGGTGATGCTAATTAGCCGCCGAACCACCAAGTGAGCGGTCGACACAATGGGGACTAGCGTGTTGGCAAACACGCGAACCTCGGGAGAAAAATCATCGTGTCAACCTTGTTCTTCCCGTTGGTTTGCATCCCCGTTACACAAGCTTGCAATTATTTTTATACATATTAAGCTTGTGTAGTTGCTCTTGTAATTAGATAGCTTGTGTAGCTTGCTAATTACCTTCTTGCTTGTGTAGCATAGAAGTAGCTCCCGTGCGTGGCTAATTTGGTTTTAGTAACCTTGTTAGTCACATTGCTTAGTTTGTGTAGCTAAGTTTTTACGCTCTCTAATTAGGCATTGGTTGCCTTGTTATTGAGCATTGCTAGTGAGCTTAGTTAGCTTTGTGCTTTTGCTTACTAGCATGTGTAGGAGCTCCCTTGTTGCTTAAAGTACTAGTGGCATAGGTTTACGTAACCTTGCTCCTAGAATTGGTTAGGTGAGCTCTAGCTAGCCTGGCACCTTTGTTGCTTGATTAGTATCTTTGGAAGGTGCTAGAGAACATATATAGAGGGGTGTAGTCTTGGCTAGACCGATAGTTTTAATTCCGCATTTGTATCGGTTAGCCGACGCGATTAAGTTTTAGAAAAGACTATTCACCCCCCCTCTAGTCGCCATCTCGACCCTTCAGCGGCCCGTATACTTCATCGGTGAAGTACTCGCTGACCCCAATGTCTGGTACCCCTAGGTGTAGAAACTCCTATACGCCGTGCTGATGGTGACCCAGAAGCTCCTGCACTACTTCACCGACCATGAAGTCGCGGTCGTCACTTCATACCCACTCAGGGACATCATCCGCAACCACAATGCCGCGGGATGGATCTCTAAGTGGGCACTCAAACTCATGGGCCATGACATGAGGTACATCCCCCATACCACCATTAAATCTTAGGCTCTCACAAATTTTGTCGCCGAATGGACAGAGGTACAGCTACCGACCCCGGACGTCACCCATGAGTACTAGACAATGTACTTCGACGGGTCCGTAATGGTGCCTGGCTCAGGGGCTGGAGTGGTTCTGATCTCCCCAAACGGGAGTAGGCTCCGTTATGCCATCCACCTCCACTTTTCAGCCTCAAACAACGCCACGGAGTACGAGGCCCTCATCAACGGACTATGCATCGCCATCGAGCTTGGTGCTACGCAACTCTATGTTCATGGCGACTCAGAGCTAGTCGTTGATCAGGTCATGAAGGAGTGCTCCTGCAAAAGCCCCCTCATGGCAGCATACTGCCAAGAGGTGCGCAAGCTCAAGGACAAATTCCAGGGGATCGAGCTGCATCATGTCCCTCGAAGGGACAACAATGCCGCCGATTTTCTTGCAAAATTGGTTGCGAGAAGGGATCCATCCCCAAGCGGGGTCTTCATCAACGACGTCCACGAGCCATCCACCCACATCCTGGAAGGTCCAATCTAGACACACCCTGATGCCCAGCCAGCGCTCGGGGGCTCTAACCTCGACGCCAAGCCAGCACCCAGGGGCTTCGACCCCAACACCAAGCCGGTGCTCGGGGGCTCCGATCCTAGTACCTCCATGACGACATCACCCGCAAACGTCACCGTATTGGCACTCGATCAAACTGACTAGCGAGCGCCACTACTCGCCTACCTCCTTGAAGAGGTTCTCCCGCATGAAAGGACGGAAGCCTGACGGATCGCTCGACGCGCCAAGACCTTCATCGTGCTCGGTGACGAGCTCTACAAACAGAGTCCATTAGGAGTGCTCATGAAGTGCGTCCCCACCAACCAAGGGAAGCAGCTCCTCCTCGGGGTCCATGTCAAGATTTGTGGACATCATGCGGCCCCAAGGTCGCTGGTCGGAAAAGCCTTTCGCTAAGGTTTTTACTGGCCCACCGCGCTATGAGATGCAGAGGAGGTCGTCCGCAGGTGTGAAGGATGCCAATTCTATGCTCGACAAACTCATTTGCCAGCATAAGAGCTCTGAACCGTCCCCATCACCTGGCCATTCACGGTTTGGGGCCTCAACATGGTGGGGCCCCTCAAAAAGGGCCCAGGTGGTTTCACTCACCTACTCGTAGCAGTCGACAAGTTCACCAAGTGGATAAAGGCCAAGCCCATTACCAACATCTGCTCGGAGGAGGCAGTCGATGATGAGGACATCGCCACGCTGGACACACCGACGCCATGGTCTTCCCCAAGTTGCAATTCGTTCCCAACTCAGCTACCACGTCGCCATCGGATTCAGCAGACACGTCGTCACTGTTTCGGTCATAACTCTCTCATACGACATCGAAACGGGCTGTTCTTGGATGCGTTGGAAAGGGGACGACGACGCCGTCGTTTTGGATCTGGTCCCAGCTCCAGAAGGTGCATGGATCATTCTGTGTGACCATGGCAAGGTGCTGCGTCACCTATTTGGGCCAACTTGGCCATGTATCGTGTCGGGCCTTAAGCCCAAGTTGTGGGCGCCCAACCCCTGGCCGTCCCCAACCCTAGGTCGAGTCTTAGACTATAAACACAGCCACCGCCGCTGCTACACGATTGGGTTTTTGTTTAGAGTTTAGTTTTCCATCGAGAAACTGAATCATTCATTGTAACTGTGGTGACAAATCCTTTTACAGTGATCCAGGGCCTCCGTTCTTGATCTCCTCCACTGTGTCGATTAGTCCTTTGGAACCGAGTTCTTGAACCCTCTATTGATATTCGCGACATTCATATTTGCAATATCAGATTGCGTGTTTTACCTTCTTGCTTGTGCTCTTCGATTCGCTTGCAGGAAAAGCCTTCTTGGCGAGGTCAATCAAGTTGTGCTTGGTTGATAACCAACGGAGCAGTGGTGTAACGGTTGCAGGGTTCGAATCGCGTCTGATTTGAAGCCGGATTGCCAACGTCGAGATCTCCACATATCGAACTTACCGGCTACCTCTCGGAAGATCGGGCCTATACTCATCAGTCAAATTCTTCCTCGACATCATCTACCGGTTCGACGTTCCTAAATGTATCATCACTGACCACAGGACTCACTTTAATGGAAAGAAGTTCCTAGACTTTAGTGATGGATACGGCATCAGGATCGACCGGCCTCGGCCGGACATCCACGAACTAACGGTCAGGTTGAACGTGCCAATGGCATGGTCCTCCAAGGACTTAAGTCACGCATCTTCGACCGACTCAACAAGTATGCTGGGCGATGGGTTGCAGAGGTCCCAGTGATCCTCTAGATTCTAAGAATGACCCCAAATCAATCCATAGGGTTCACACCCTTCTTCCTAGCCTACGGAGCTGAGGTAGTGCTGCCCTCCGACCTCGACCATGGCGCCCCAAGAGTGAAGGCTTTTGACCACGATCGAGCCACAGAGGCTCAACAAGACGCAGTCGACCTGCTCGAAGAGGCCCACAAGATGACCGTCATCTACTCCGCTCGCTACCAACAAACCCTCCGTAGGTACCACGAAAGGAAGATCAGAGGGAGGATACTCGAAGTCAGCGATCTCGTACTCCGGAGGACCCAATCAATGAAGGAAAAACACAAGCTCTCTCCACCATGGGAAGGGCCCTATACGGTGACCGAAGTAATCCGACCGAGCACTTACCGACTAGAGGACAACAATGGCAACGTTCTCACCAACACTTGGAACATTGAACAACTACGTCGTTTTTCCCCTAAATTTGGTCTAACCGTTTTTTAGTCAACACTTGCCCCTATAAAGCACCCCAGCCCGAACACTTTTAGCCCAGGTTGCTCGGGGGCTCCATAAGGGTGAAATACTGAATACTACCTCTTGTTTTTACTCTCTTTCTTTACTGTCACATGGTAAACAACTTCGTCCCCGAACGGGAGCGCATTCCTTTTCCTTTGATTGCCCTACATAGCTTTTGTTCTTACTCCTAACCGAACGCACCCCGCCATGACCTACGGTTACGAGCAGCCGAGCCCCACGGGCCATGCCCAGGCTCTTAAAAAAGGCTGCAGCCTATGGAACTAACGGGCAGGTATGAAAAAGAAAGGACAAAACACAAAAGATATGCTAGGATAAAAACAAGGAACGGATAGTGATTCTATAAAAAAATAGTACCGATGTATTCATTGATACAAAAAACTATTCACACGGGGACTCACCCACGAACTCAACTATTACATTTTCTACTGCTACTCCAAATACTATTGCGGCTGCTTGATGACATCGCTCGAATGCTAAAGGAGAAACCACGGCACACGTCGCTGGACATAACCACCTCCGCTGGGGCCCCGCTCAGTTCCGCTCCCTCAACTTCGGCGAGCGCAACGGGTACCTTAAGGGTGTCGCACCCATAGATGCTCAGTAGAAGAGTATGGAGCTCCTAACCTTCTCATCCAGTCAAGGTAGCTCCTAGTCAGGGACGCTGCTACCAAGGTATGGCCGCCATGGCTGGAAGAGATCTCATCAAACTTTACGAACTGGCCAACCTGAGCAGCTACAGGCGTGGAACCCTCCACCGGCACAATCCTGAGCAACTTCCTCTCCAACAAGGCTCGCACGATGAAGATCCACCGGAGAAAGTCCACACATGGCTCCATCCCAAAGAAGGCCTCGTAGATGAATCCAGCATCGCCCCAGGCAGCCTCTAGCTCGACATTGCACTCTGGATTCCTAAAAGGATCTATAAGTCCTCCCCCTCGCTCACCCCCTCTTTCACTTAGGAACCACCACGGCATACAGGCACTCTCAGTGAGAAAGAAGGAGGAGAGACAATAGTTGGAGAATAGGCAAAGAACTACAACGGAGAGCCCTCTCCCTCCCCCTATTTAAGGAAGAAACGTGGCAGCTGAAGAAGGGCAAAAGATCAGAGCAAAAAACTCTCCCCCTTCCCCCATTCAATGCGGATGGGAAACGATGGGACACACCCTGACCGATGGGACGCACGGTGGCCGACGGAACGATGCCGGGTCAGACAGAACGTCGCCTGGTGAGACAAAACATGGCCTGGGTATGGCCCACCACTATCGCATGGCCGGGCGTGAAAACCGAAGCGTCACCACACACAGGTAGCTCTCCGCATCCCCAGGCGGGACTTGGAAGAACCCAAAACGGGATCTCCGCCGGGAGAGACCATCGAGCTTCCTAAGTCGATCGAACGGCTTAGAAAAACACACCGAGAGACAGGTAGGAAGCGAAGGCATGCCCCATGTAGGCCATGCCAACTCTGTCATAAATGACGAGCATGGGTCCCGGTCAGATGTTTCCAACTAAAGCTCTCCAAACCCCGTCACTCAAGTCATCAAGGTAAATACTACCAACCCCCTCTATTTCTTTATAATCATTTCATACATCCATACACGCATTCATTCCATATGCCCATGCCTCCCACATGATTCAGGCCCTAAAATGCCCAGGGGCTCGGGAACTAAGCATCGCACGTGCAGTGAAATACATCACAACGCTCCGTGTTGCGTCACGAAGCGACAATTGCCTCATTCAACATGAGCAACAATAGAGCCAGGGGAGAAAAATGAGATAAGCCCTATGCAGCCCTTGCCCAGTCTGGCAGACAGGGTCATCTCAACCTTCTCGTTTGATCCTAAATCTCTTGCCAAGCCCATAGAATCTCCATCGAGGGAAGACCATTAGGCCACCTGGGTCGGTCTCCGGAACAACCTAGGCATCTGTCGGGTTGCAGATAAAGGAGTAGTGGAATGTCACAAGAGGGCTATGTCAACCCTGTCACGAACGATGGACCCAGATTCCACTCGATCATACCCGTTAGTGAACTCACCGAGCGTGTCACTCGAGCCCGAGCGATTGGGACAAGCGACAAAACTCAGCCCCTCCGGTTGTGAGGAACCGAGGATGGGGTAACGCACAACTCACACCGACCCCTACTAAGGCCCAACAGGGCTTGAGGGCTCAAGACACAAAACGCCTAGGCCTGTGACCCTGAACTCGCCCCTTCCGACTGTGCTCCAAAACTACCTGGGTCTGCGACCCCGAACTTGCCCCATCTGGCTATGCTTCCGACTATGCTCCAAAACTACCTGGGTCTGTGACCCCAAAGTTGCCCCATCTGGCTATGCTCTGACTACACTCCAAAACTACCGGGGTCTATGACCCTAAACTTGCCCCATCTAGCTACGCTTCCGACTGTGCTCCAAACACCTGGGTCTGTGACCCTGAACTCGCCCCATCCGGCTACGCTCTGACTAAGCTCCAAACACCTAGGTCTATGACCCCAAACTCACCCCATCTGGCTATGCTTTGACTACGCTCCAAACACCAGGATTCATGACTCTAACTCACCTGATCCCACGGCGTGCACCGATGCTAGGATCTGTAAGCTCTGTCGCGTCCGATCCCTAAAAAACTAATTGCCTCACCCGATCCCACGGCGCGCATCAACGCCAAGATCCGCGAGCTACGTCTCACCCAATCCCTAAAAGACAACTAACCTCCTCGGCCGCGCAACAATGCCTTGGTTAAACAAACTCCATCTCAACTAAAAAGCACGCACACACGCCCGCTAAACAAACACCCCCAGACGGTTCTACCCAAACTGACCGGGGGCTCAGGGGCTACACCCGCGGGTGCGCTCACGCGCACCCACCAGCAAAACAAAAACCTCCCCCACCGACAAACATGGAAAACTCCCTAGACGGTTCTGCTCGAACCGCCCGAGGGCTACACCCGTGGGTGCGCTCACGCGCACCCGCTATTAAGGCAAAAATCCCCCAGACAATTCTGCCCGAATCGCCCGGGGGCTCAGGGGCTCCTATTGGGTTCATAAACCCGAGGTCTCTCGTGGACCGGCTTCCCCGCAAAGGTTGGGCCTAAGTAGACAGCGCGCAACTCATGGGCCGGCCCAAGAGTCTAAACAACAGGCCAGAAGGGCGGTTCAGTCACCGACCGGAAAGTCTAGCCGAGGAGGAACAACGCCCGCTTATCGACTTCGGCCCACCTCTCTGACCCGAGCGCGCACTTCGGACTCCAGCCAATTCCAGATAGCCTCTCCGACCGGAAGGCCTGGCCCAAGCACTACTTTTGACTCCGACCCCGTGTCTCCGACCGGGGTATGCAGAAGCCCTACTCACCGCTCTTCTCTGACTGGCGCAACCAAAGCCGACTAGGACTAGGGAACGAACGGAGAAAGCAAGGCAAGGCGCACAAAGTCAAAACCATGATACCAGGGACCATACCCTGTACACCTGCAGGAACAATACTCTTCAACCGCCCTAACACAAACAGTGTTGTAGGCGCCGACATTTTCCTCTATAGTATTGTGCGCGCTGATTAAACTCCCATACGGTAAGGCCCCCCACATGCCTCTGGACATCGACAGTGTTGTGGGCGCCGGGATTTACCGTACCGAGGGAACATGGTGAAACTCCTCACATGCCTCTGGGCATCAATAGTATTTGCAGGAACCGACATCTGCCATACCCAAACAAAGACGACGTAACCTCCCATGTGCATCTGACATCCAATAGTGTTGTGGGCGCCTACCATCATCCTGTACCCACCGGCGTGGGCAACAAGACTTAGAAGCATATGAACCCTCTCCCTCTCACTTGTAAGGCCATCCCCTTCATCTATAAAAGGGGATGTTCTCTCTCCCAATATTAAGTTGATTCAAGTTCATACAAGTGATTCCAGATTCATTAGATCAACCAAGTTTACTAGTTCACAACCATAGAACTACCAAGTTCGGACCTCAAGCACATGCTTGAACACTTAGCTCATAGAGGAGCTCCTGTCGCTCTCGGCCCTTTCGACCGGAGCCGACCGGACCTCTCGTGCACCCCATGTTTCTCCTTCTTGTTTGTAACCCCACTACAAACTTCGAGCACCTAGGCTCAGGAATAAAGTCATCGACCAACTCAAACTGGACACATGGCACATTGCCTAAACCAGTATAAACCCTAGGTCATTGAGTGCTAGGCCACCTCCAATCACAACGTACAGTAAAACTACAAATATTTACTTGTTGGTCACTTTCTGCACCGACAATATTTATGCCTTTTTAGTAGTGTAGTATGATTAATGATTCATGGGAAAAATTCACAAGAGTTTCCCTTATTTCATGAGCATCTACAGTTACAAACAGAGACATCATTATATAATCCAAACATTTAATCATCCAAAGAGTACAATGCAACCACAACGAACATCACAATCAACATAACATGTTCTGCATAGTCCAAATAGTCCACAATGTCCATACAGTCCTAAATAGTTACAGGAAAGTAAATAGTCCAAATAGTCAACAATGTCCTTACCCTTACCCTTGTGACCGAGAGTGCTTGTACCTAGAGTGTAAGGGTCAGGTGGACAACGTTGCCTAGTGCTTGGAGGCTATGTAGGCTGAGTCTAGGGAGCGTCATGGAGCTGAGAGGGGCCAAGCTCCTCATGCCTCTGGTCCACGTCGTCATCATCATCCTCATCCTCATCCCCTGTAGCTGCTTGGCTAGAGGAACCTAAGCCTCCTCTACCTATGGAAGGAACATACACGTCTTGCGTCGTGTTTGTCCTGTAACCACAACAAGCAGCGACACGGCGTAGCCGACGTGACAGCCTCTGTTGTACAAAATTATGTTAACTGAAAGAATCTAACGTATTAATAATATGTTTAAAAGAATATTTTGAATCTTACGTATAGGAAGCTATGCATGTCGTCATCCCTAACTCTGGGATGAAAGCGCTCAATGTCTTCAATGTAGCATTTGAGTGTATTGCCCTGCAACAAAGTTCTCAGTAATAATACTTCTGAATAGATAGTAATAGGTTTTGTTTTCTTTTGTATAAGAACCTAACATATTATAAGGATGCTACTGCTCAAAGGTGGCACTAACTAAAATAGATACCTCTAACGCCTAATGTATAGGTTATTACCTGCCCCTGCGCTATGAGACGTCCTCAGTGGGTCACCTCGTACGTCGGGTCGAGCAGGTGGAATTGCGCCATCCTACAAAAAAAGTCAATGAATTAGAAATTCAATATACAATGAAACATGAACTTAGAAATGTATAAGTAATTAACACAATTACATACATAAATTGAGACATGCATAATTAATTAAATGAATGCAGCAAATATGAAATAATGAAATCAACCAATAGTCGCACCTCACTAATCTGCCAATGGCAACTTCATGAATTTTAGGCAAGTCTACCACACTTGCCGCACTCGTACTGCTTGGGGTCAGTAACAAATGGGGTTCCTCTCCCATGCCTCGTTCTTTCAGGTATCTGATCCATAACCATCCTATGCCTCGTCCTCTTTCTTGATCCACGCTTGTTCTAACGGTAAGCTGGATCCATAATGTACTTCGACCCATCATATGGAGGCCACTCTCTAGGGTCCCAGAAAGGCACGAAGCGGGGGCTCCATATGTGCACAAGCGTGTCGACACTGAACTCGTGAGGTATCCTGCTCTCGATATTATAGTTACGATGCCTAGCTGCTGCCACCAAATGAGAACATAGAAAGTGGTACTGCCCTAGTTTACCACAAGTGCATTTGAAATCTTGGAGGATAACCATATGCATCCTCAACTCTTGGACCTCGCTGTCAGATGTTGTACCGCCCCTATGCTCAACCTGATAAGTCCCTGTGGCATGGTCAAAGCATGTAACCTCATATGTGCTGGCCCTTTCATTTGCCTTCTCTAGGTGTGCCTTTGGTTTCGGAGCCCATATCTCTCCATCACTCCACAACTTCAATGCATGGGCGCGTCTATCGTTGAACCAGGCAACAAGCTTGTAGAAGGTGAATTGAACGATTGCATTCACGGGCATACCACATATCCTCAATAGCAACTTATTAAATGACTCCGCCATGTTGCTGCACTAAAACTCATACCTCCATCCACCAGCGTCGTGAGCTCTCATCTATTTCTCCAAATCCCTCATCAAACTTATGAGCCATTGTCTACCTTCTGCATTTGATGCGGTTCTTACATGCTCCAACTTTTTCTGAAAGTACTTGTCCTCAAGCTGTCGAGCAGCCTCCTAGAACAGATCAAAGTTACCCTTCACACCATCCTTTTGGAGTAGATTCTCTACAAGGTGCTGAGTACACCAATGATGGTGCAAAGGTGCATACCCCTCTATCTGCTCTCGCATGGCATTAAGTATGCTCTGGTGCCTATCAGATATGACACCAACCTCCCTGCCAGGCCCAACCACATGTATCCGGACTAGTCTCAAGAACCATCCCCAACTGTCATTGTTCTCCTTCTCAACCAAAGCAAATGCCAAAGGAACCAACTTGTTGTTCATGTTAGAGGATATGACTAAGAAGTGTGCCCTGGTATTTGCCAATCAAGAACGTACCATCAATGGAGAAGTTGATGTTAGTACCTAAAGGCCTTGACACACTGAGGGAAGCACCAGAAAGTATGGAAGAATATCTACCTCCCATCCTTCCATGTATTTGGTTTTGGGATGTACTCATAATGCATGCCTGGATTCACCACTTTGATTGCATTGAAGAGTATCGACAGTTGCTCATACCCATCCTCCTAGTCCCCATATATCATCTTCCACGCTCGCTGCTTAGCCCTCCAAGGTTACCATAAGTTATCACATAACCTCCATACAATGCCTCAATAGTCCTAATAATTGTCCTAACCTTTATGTTGGGTTCTCCCTGCAATATTCCCATCAACTGCTTGGCAATGAGGGTAGATGTCAACTACCGATGCCTCAATGTCAGCACATGGTCAGCACAATTGTGTGGCCCAACAACTTTTGTGATCTTGCACTTTTCGGTGACCTTTTGCTTCCTTGCACAAACCCTCCATGGGCAGCGTTCCTTGTCACACACAACTATGTAACGGCGCTCCGCATATGAATGCAAGACCTTGTAAGGTCTCTTTCATATCACTACAAACGCCTACAACCACCTTTTCAATATAGGGAGGTCCTTGAACACCCTCCCATTCTCAATTACCATGTTAGGGCCAGCCTCAGGAGCTTCTAGGAGCTCATCATCACGTCCTTCTACACACGCCTGATCGGAATGAGTAAGATCGCTGAACTCATGAACTCTTGGATCATGGCGGCCAGGAAAGATACGCCTCAACATCTCAACATCACTCTCTGTTAGCTCTCTAACAGGGCGATCATCATCAGAATCAAGAGCCCTTGCCATCTCATATGGCTCTGAATCATGCATAATTTCAACACTATTGGAGCCACGGAATCCATCTTCACAGTGCCCTTACGCAGCAACAAGGGCACATCCACATTCTCAGGAATGTCTCCTGCAACATAAGTAGAGAAATGAGGAAAGAATGAAAGAAATGGATGTAAGGAAGGGGGTAAGCTCCCAATAACCATGCGGTTAAGACACTTACTCGGATGATTCTATGTCAAAGGGATCTCATGAGGAGGATCTGCCACAACAACATGAGTTTGACAAGCATCTCCAACTACCGTATTAGGGGTAGATTGAGCATCGAAAACCGTAGGTGCAACCTCCATATCCATATCAGGTTCTAGGACGGGAGGGTCGATGTGTGCCTGCTGACCCATTGGTGGAGAAAACCCATGAGGGATGGGATCGACTAACACCCGACGCACAACCACGTTGAAACATTACAACTGGCTCTTCATAGCCGATCTCACATAGTTCTTCCACTGATCCACACAACCAATTGGGATCATTTGCCTGAGGATGTTGGGAGGAGAACCTAGGTACAGTACACCCTCAACTGTAATGCCATCATCTCCAAGGCAATGCAGATCCTTCCGAGCCCTTGCAACCATCTCACTAAATGAAGGCCTATCATTGAATAGCACAGGCACGCTTTGCATGCCAATAAACTCAACATATCCATAGCGATCGTATTCAACGGTGCCTCTATGATATATGGTCACTAGGTTGTCCATCTAGTTCAAACACATAACGAAACATATGTTCTTTAGTTCAAATTAGACGATAGATAGTACCTAACAAGTACTTTCTAACTACAAACTAAGTAAATAATATAATAACTACATACATAGATACAGTGTACTAACTAAATAGCTAGATCCTATTTAGTTAACTAAATATGTAACTACCTATCTAAGTAGCTATCTAACTATATCTATGTACCTATGTATCTATGTTTCTATCTATCTACATATCTATCTCACTATATCACTAACTAAATCAACTACCTGAGTCATCACATTAACTAGTAAATAACAAATGCCAAAACTACTACACTACAATCAAAGATAACTAAGTATGCACATCGCAAATTCACAATTTTTACCTGTCCGACGATGGAGTCGTGGACGTCGATGGAGTCGCAGCGGACGCCGGGCGTGGGTCAGGTCGATGAATAGGGCCGGTAGTGGCACAGTCGGGCGCTGCAGATGCCAGGGATGGCGGTGTAATAGAACCAACCAATTATACGAGATTAAGTAAGGAAATCTTCTACCGAAGTAGATAATTTAGCAAACTTAAGCCCGTATAACCCGGTAGTCCGTGAAACCACGAAGGATTTCAAACCAATCGACATACCAACCAAGATCGTACAAGTTTAGCAATCACCGTCACATGTTACATAAAGTTCGCAATGACAGTTGGATACATCGGAGTTTAGAACATAAAGTTATTACAACCCAAGTTCAAACTAAATTAGTGGAAGCAAATAGTTTTAAAGCCACACACACTTTTGGTTCAGATACAGTGCCAGTAGGTAGTCATCTCCAACAAAAGCATCAGATGAGAAATACAGAGTGACCATTGCCCTTGGTCCTAGTTGTCACCCATTGTCGGGTACAGGCAGTTAATGCAATAGCCATAGTACATTTGACCATCTGCAACAACAATGGGAACAATGCCCTGAGTACGAGAAGGTACTCAGCTAGACTTACCCGTCTTAAACCAAAATAAAGAGACACCAAGGATTATGCAAGGCTTTCTTTAGTGGGCTAGCTGACTCGTTTCGAAAGCATAAGCTATCATGAAGAAACCATTTTAAGTACTTTGCATCATCTTTATTATGACCTATCCATCTAGGTAAGCACCTATACTATAGCAATCACTTGATTAACCAATAACATCCAGTTACCAACTTAGATTTAGCATATCCCATATCATCCAGATAACCATTAGTGTTCCATCATAATTACTACGATGCTGTAGCTCGAGTCAAGTGCTCACTATCTAGGAGCGATGGCGATTCGAATCGATTCCTAACCAGCTGGTGATTTATTCCTCACACAAACCACACTCACCGATCAAGTGAGCTATAGATCACTAATGACACTTTCCAAGTAGCCGCGGGATAACAGTCATGGACCGCACTACCCAAGGACCGCCCGACAGCCAGGATGCACCTTGGGCTCACTCTTCGCATCCCCGTCATACCCCCTTCAGCACCAGTCTGCCAATCTGAGTTTATCTTGGCTCGAATAGTGTCACTAGCTTCATGGTCGAAAGGTACTTTATTTGACCAGCTAAATGTGAGGCATACGTTCAACATGACAAGAGGGACGAGCAACGATCGGTCCTTAATCGACACAGATGGAAAACTAACAGCACCCCAGAACCCTGTCTGGTTGCCTCCAACTTTTTCCGTCCGGTCTCCAATTATCCATCACACATGGTTAATTCCAGGATATCATTCTTTCCATAGCTATATTCTTCCAGTAACCACCTATAAATGTAGGTGACCAGAAATCACCGATCGCTACCGGTCTAAGCCAGGCTAAGCAGTTAATCGATCCCGACCTAACAGGGTAAAAGGGTAATAAGGTAGGCAAGGATAGTAATAAATGCATCAACGGTTTCAATCAACTCCTACAACTTAATGCAACAATATATAAACTCATATATAGAAAGAATTGCTTTTATAAAGTAGGAGACTTAGAATGCTCCGGGGCTTGCCTCGTTCGAACGAACTAGGTTGATGATCCACGCACTCGGGCAAGTCCTCTCCTTGCTCCTCTTCCTCTGGCACCTCCTGTGCCTAGATTTCTTGTGGATCTGTCCCGGTCTGCTCTTCCTGAACTACTACTAGCAACTCCTCCTGCGATCCTATATGATGCAGATGTATAAGTGCTCATGCATAGGTGCATCGGAGAGATGACATGAAATGATCATGATGCATGGAATGTAGATGAACATGTTTAACTTTATTGGACATAGTAGAAGTAAAGCTCTTCTACAAGGTAGCCAACATCATCCAAGAACATGTACTACTATACTACTACTACAACCACTGTACTAGCATGCCAAGTCACCACAGCAAGCTAAGATGCTTCAAAGATACACCAAAGCAAACATTATTAACTGAACATGCATTAAAGAAGATTATTTTATTTCATTTTAAACTAGGGCTACAACAGCAACATATATTTCTGGTGCTCATAAAAATTTGAGAAAATTATAGTAGCACAGTACTACTCTAAGTAGACTAACATAAAATTTTCATGGCATTTGGATAAGTAAAATAGCCTACACAAAAATGACAAGCTATGGCATAAATATGAGCATGAAAATACTTTGTATTATGAAAAGTATCAAAGAACAGATTTAATATTTTTCCTATGTTCTACACAGTAAACAATCACGGCACAAAAATTATCATATACATGTTTTATACAATTTTTGCTCTCTATTAAAATAACAAAAATCATCAATTAAAGGCACTTGAACTACACATCAATATTTCTCTACAGAATATGCATGACATATATTTTTCCTACAAAGTACATCACTAAAGGAGATTAACAAAACTAGAACCATATTTTTCTGATAATTATTCTATTTACTAGACATTTTCTAAGATAACAACAAATACAAGAATTAAATAAAACCCTATACAAAAGTATCATAAAACTAACATGCAACATTTTTATATTGTATATCTACTTCTAAGAAACACAACAAAATTGGTCTCACTTGATTTGGAGCTAAAATGAGCAAACTATGGATTTTTGAAGCCTTTACAAGCATTTTCCAGAAATCTTTTTCTTTTAAAACAAAAATCCAGCCATTGAAAATGCTGGGTGCACCTGGTGCAGTGCACCCAGGTTCACGCTGAGGTGCTGACAGTGGGCCCCCGTGGGTCAGCCGGTCCCACCTGCCAGCGACACGCTGCAGGGTAGGCGGCGCTGACCGGCGTGAACTCGCCGTCGGCGAGGTGGCCGGTGACGAGGTCACCACCATCGTGACCACCGTGCCAAGGCGGACATGGCAGTGCAAGCGGCAGGGTCGGAGGAGCTCGAAATCGAGCTCACCGGCGGCCATGGTGGCGTGGTGGCGTGGCTCATCGGCGGTACACCGACTCCAGCCACGGCGAGGCCCAGTGAGGTGCACGTGAGCAAGACGAGGTCACGGCGGACCTGAAGCGTGAGAAAGGGAGGAGGGAGAGGAAGTGGAGCGGGGCTGTCCGCACGGAGCCAAGCTCCGGTGAGCTCTGGTGGAGCAATGTAGGGCACGGGCGTTACCTCGGTGAAAGGGGGGTGTGCGGAGGTGCGCCGCGACGAGGCGGAGCCCGTGCTCCCACTAGCGGGGTCCCGGCGCAAGCGGAGCGGGGGAGGGGAGCTCGGCGGCGGCAATGGCGCGGTAGAGCTGCTCCAGCTGCTCCAGCTGCTGCGGTGCTACGTGGCTACTACTGAGCGACGTGGAGTGGGGAGGGGCGAGGCTCGGTGCGGCAGGTAAAGGCGAGGCGAGGGCGCACGCGGGGGCCATCGGACGCCACCCGGCCGTCGCTGCCGTACACCGACGGCCACGCGGAGACCGCGGCCTGACGCTGGTCGGGCGCGGCGCGCGCGCGGGCATGCGGGCGAGCGAGCGAGCATGGAGGCAGGCTGGGTCGGCCTGTGCTGCTGGGCCGAAAGGGAGTCGGCGGCCTATTAAGTGAAAATGTGATTTTTCCTTTTTATTTTCTTCTCCAAATTCATTCAAATGAAATTTTGAACCTTTTCAAAGCAGTTTCAAAAGTTGGACCCAAAATAAAAGTTGCTCAGAAAAATGTACTCTACAACTTTGCCAAAAAGAGTAAGGCCAAAATCCAATTAGATTTTGAACTATAGATTTAAAGTTAATTTAAATCAAAAACCCTATTTTAGAAGATTATTTTTAAAAGCAAAATTTGAGAAAACTTTGAATATACACCTTGCTCCAAATTGCATCCTAATTACTTCTAAGTGGTCTAAGTGATCAACCAAGGTACACACATGGCAAAACAAACATAGCATCCAATCTATTAAAGCAAATCTATGCAACATACATGTTTCATTAGTATGTTTCAATTCTATATTTCATGTCATGCTTATGGATGCATAATAATGATTATGCTCATGATTTGCAAAATGTTAATGCATGCTTAACACCAAGGTGTTACAGCCCTCCCCCTTATAAGAATCTCATCCCGAGATTTTGAGTTACGAACCATTTGTTATAAAAATCCTTATAAGCGTTTTGCAGATATTCTCCTGTTTCCCACGTCGCATCACCATCATCGTGATGACTCCACTGCATCTTATATGTTCTCACCACTTTATTCCGAGTGACTCGGTCCTTAGTGTCCAAAACTTGAACCGGTTTCTCACGGTATTCCAAGTCTGATTTGATCCAAATTCCCTAAGGTTCTATTCTCTCTTCCGAAACATGCAAGCACTTCTTCAACTGTGATACATGGAAGACTGGAAAGATCGAACCCATCGCTTCTAGTAACTGTAACTTATAAGCCACGGGACCCTTCTTCTCTATGATCTTGTATGGTCCTACAAACCTAGGAGCAAGTTTCTTCTTGATTCCAAATCGTTTCTTCTTCATTGGGGTAACTTTCAAATAGACATAGTCACCAACTTGAAATTCTAGCAGTCTCCTTCTCTTATCTGCATAACTCTTCTGGCGTGACTGTGCCACTTTCATGTTTTGTTGGATAATATGGACCTTTTTCTCAGCCTCATCAACAAAATCGATTCCGTAAAACCTTCTCTCTCTAGGCTCAACCCAATTCAACGGTGTCCTACATTTCCTGCCATACAATGCTTCAAATGGAGCCATCTTGATACTCTCTTGATAACTGTTGTTGTAAGCAAACTCTGCCAAAGGTAACCATGATTCCCATGAACCCCTAGATGATA
Source organism: Miscanthus floridulus (assembly GCF_019320115.1). NCBI lineage: Eukaryota > Viridiplantae > Streptophyta > Magnoliopsida > Poales > Poaceae > Miscanthus > Miscanthus floridulus. The sequence continues at coordinate 89,532,077 of NC_089596.1, read as the reverse complement.
ACACACAAGCTCTAAGCATATCTTCAAGAACAGCATTAACTCGCTATGTCTGCCCATCTGTCTGTGGGTGGTAAGCTGTACTACGAACCAAGCTAGTACCCAAACCTTTATGAAGATGCTCCCAAAAATGAGCGGTAAACTGTGACCCATGGTCAGACATGATAGTCTTTGGTATACCATGTAATCGGACAATCTCTGCAATGTACTTCTCAGCATACTGAGGGGGTCAAAAAGCGTTCTTGACTGGTAAAAAGTGAGATGATTTGGTAAGGCGATCTACAATCACCCAAATCGAATCATTCCCCTTTGGTGTGGTGGGAAGACCGGTGATAAAATCCATACTTATATCATCCCATTTCCAATCTGGTACTGACAAAGGTTGCAACATTCCCGTGGGTCTCATGTGAAGAGCTTTCACTCTACAACACATGTCGCAACGAGCAACATACGTTGCAATTTCCTTCTTCACTTCGTCCACCAATAACGTGGTCTCAATTCTTGGTACATTTTGTTACTTTGAGGATGGATAGACAACTTAGAGTGATGAGCTTCATCCATCAATTTGTTCTTGAGCTCTCGATCTTTAGGTACAACCAGACGGTCCTTAAACCATAACACTCCTTGTTCATCCACTCTAAAGTGCTTGGTCGATTCTTTCTTCATTTTCTCCCTGATATGGAATATTCCCTTATCTGTTTTCTGACCCTCAATGATCTTGCTCTCTAAGGTACAACTAACCTGGATATTATGCAACACAGCAGGATGCAACAAATTAAACCCATCTTCAAACAACGGTTGCACAGCAAGAGAATGTGACTTCCTACTTAAGGCATCTGCTACTACATTTGCCTTTCCCAGATGATAGTGTACATTCAGATTATAATCCTTTATCAGCTCTAACCATCTTCTCTGTTGCATATTCAACTCAGACTGAGTAAATATGTACTTGAGACTCTTATGATCTGTAAAGATATTGCACATATTCCCAAGCAAGTAGTGTCTCCAAATCTTTAGAGCATGCACAACGGCCGTAAGCTCTAAATCATGCGTAGGATAGTTAACCTCATGCTTCCTCAACTGACGTGAGGCATAAGAAATGACCCTTCCATCTTGCATCAGAACACATCCTAAACCATTCTTTGATGCATCGCAAAACACATCAAACAACTTCTCTATATCCGGTTGCGCCAGAACAGGAGCAGTGGTTAGCAAATTCCGCAAGGTGCAGAAAGCTGCCTCACACTCCTCTGTCCAAACAAACTTATGCTCCTTCTGTAGCAAACTTGTCATTGGCTTGGCAATCTTCGAGAAGTCCGGTATAAAACGACGATAGTAACCGGCTAATCCAAGAAAACTCTGAACCTCATGAACTGTGCTTGGTGCCTTCCAATCCATAACCTCTTGTACCTTACTAGGATCCACTGAGATTCCATTCTCAGATAACACATGACCGAGAAAAGGAACTATCTTTAGTTAGAACTCACATTTACTAAACTTAGCATACAGCTGGTGATCTCTGAGTCTAGTCAAGACAATTCTTAGATGCTCTGCATGATCCTATTCATTATCTGAGTATACTAGAATGTCATCAATGAACACAATCACAAACTTATCCAACTGTGGCATAAAGACCGAATCCATCAGATACATAAAGTATGCAGGAGCATTTGTTAAACCAAAGGACATGACAAGATACTCGTACAAACCATATCTGGTGGAGAACGCGGTTTTGGATATATCTTGTGGTCTAATCTTGATCTGATGGTACCCTGATGTCAAATCTATCTTGGAGAACACCTTGGCTTTTGACAATTGATCAAACAAGATATCAATCCGAGGTAGAGGATACTTGTTTTTAATTGTCACCGCATTCAGTGGCCAGTAGTCCACGCACATCCATAAGAAGTTATCCTTCTTCTTCTTTACGAACAGTGCGGGACATCCCCATTCTGATGAACTTAGACAAATTAAACCCTTAGTCAACAGATCTTGGAGTTGTTTCTTCAACTCGGCTAATTCATTTGGAGGCATCCGATAAGGCCTTCTTGAGATCGGTGGTGTTCTAGGGATTAACTCAATGGCAAACTCGACATCTCTGTCCGGTGGAAGACCGGGTAACTCATCTGGAAACACGTCCAGAAACTCACACACTACTGGAATCTGGGCTAGAAGAGTAGTTTGGACTGCACAAGTTGTACTGGCCAGATCTATTCTCTGAGGTAAGGTTACTTGAAATGTACCTTCTCCAACAGGTTCCTTAAGAGAAATGCTTCTTCCTCCAACATCAATTACTACTCCCATCTTATTCATCCAGTTCATTCCCATAATCACATCCAGAACTAGCCCTAGCATAACTATCAAGTTAAGCTTATACTGCCTATCTGCTATACTAAGGGTTACCTCCCTGGATTATCTGATTAGTTAACAGATCAGCCCCAGCTAAACTTATCCGATAAGCACATTCTAATTCAACTATCTTTTGCTCATACTTTCTTGCAAATGCTTGACTTATGAATGAATGAGATGATCCAGAATCAAACAAAACGACTGCAGGATGATTATTGATAGAAAACATACCAGCTGTCATGGGCTCTCCTTCCGGGATGTCATCAATGGTGGTGTGGTGCACACGAGCTTGATACTGATTCTGCTGCTTCTTAGGATATGGGCAAAACTTTGCAAAGTTCCCAGGTTGATTGCAGTTGAAACACGGTCCTCTTACTTGAGTAGTAGCTCCAGATGAACTGCCTTGTCTGGTCTTGGCTTGTGGCACCGCCATCTTGAATGGCTTCTAATTCCTCTAAGGTTGCTGGGCATTCTAATTCCTCCGCTGGGGTGGTCTAAACCTTGCACCAGGGGTAGGCGGACGATACGCAGAACGATTTGCCATCGAGGCCCTTGGCTGGGATGGACCTGACTCAAAAGCCCTCTTGCGAGTCTTGGATGTAGCATATACATTGTTGTTCTTTTCTTGCTTTAAGCAGTCACTAACAAAGTCATTGAAACCAGTTCTCGTGTTGGTACCCACGTGCTTCATCATCTTGGGATTCAGACCTCTCTTGAAACTAGCGATCTTTTTGGCATCGGTATTCATCATGTCAGAGGCATAGCGACTTAGATTGTTGAATGCATGTAGATACTGTGTCACAGTCTTGGTGCGTTGATTCAGTGCTAGAAATTCTCCAAACTTCATTTCTGTCAAACCAGGTGGAATGTAAACTCTACGAAAAGTCTCAGTGATTTCCCTCCAAGTAATGGGGGCATTGGGGGGGAAAAGTGGTGTGGTGGTGCTTCCACCACATTCCTGTAGGGCCTTGTAGCTGATGAGCTGCATACTCAGTCTTAAACACTTCTGTCATCCTTAGAACATGAAACTTATCTTCCATGGTGTTTATCCACTCTTCTGCATCCAATGGCTCTGTCGCTTCTTTGAAAATTGGTGGTCTGGTGTCCATAAAGTCCTTGAAACTGCTATACTGATTCGCTTCATGTCCACCTAGGTTTAACCCATGGTGGGTGTTGTCAACAATATGGTGTAATGTAGCTTCCATGTTCTGCTGCATGCCCTCCATGTTGCGTTGACTTCCAAGGAACTGTGTGAAGAACTATTCCACGGTGTACGTTGGAGGAGGAGGTGGTGGTGGTTCACGGTTCTCATTCCTAGGGGCACTGCCACCTGCCTCAGTAGCGTCATACACGGTACGGTGAGTGTTCGGCATCTGCATATTTTAGCAACAGTAATTATTAGGCGATGTTGTAGAAATTGTAGGTGAATGAAAAATTATGCCGTACTGAATTCACTGGAGAGAATAAATTCATACAATAAAACAGGGGCACAATAAGTCATTCCAATTAACACAACATCACTAATTAGATTACTTAAGCGCACACATCGCGTCCATTACAACCAAATTGCTAGCATACATACACTGGAATTTTGACGTTCAGATATCGCCACAAACACATCCAAGTTTTCCAACATTACATCAAGGTCTTAGTCTTTCTACTCATTATTACATGCCAGACATGCCAACCATGCAAAAGGTCATCGCAAACAAAACCCTAGTAGCTAGCGCAACAACTACTAGCCTACTCATTGTGGTCGTTGTCTAAGTCAGAGATGTCGACATTGTCACTATCCACATCATCGTTGTCATCATCAGCTGGTGCCTCAGGCTCTTCGGGATCCTTGTCCTCATTTAGATCCATCTCTGCTGCTCTAGGAGGAACGTAAGGGTGGAGCTGGTTATTCAGCTGATGAACCTCCTCATGTAGGTTGTCGTTCTACTCTTCTGCACTGGCCAGCTGCTGCTCTAGCTCAACCTATCGAGCTCTCAGAACATCTTCTATAGACCAGGCTTCATTCCTCTGGTGGAGCACATGGATCCACATGCGCTCAGTGTTCCTGTTGGTGGTGGTCAGATGCTCAACCTGCTCTCTCAGTGCACGTACGTCTCCCTCATAGACTCCAGTCCTCTGGGTTGCCTGATCCCTCTGACGAGTCAACTAAGACATCTCGGCATTGAGCCTCTCAATCTCGACGTCATGATCCCTCTGACGCTGACGTCGGTCATCGCGGGCCTGACCAAGAGCACCAGACACATGTCTCAGGCTACCTTCTACTCCATCGAAAGCCTTCATCACTATGAACATGGCGCTCATAGCAGGGTTATCACTGTTCTATCCTTCTGCTGCACCAATCTCTAGAGATCTTCCTCTTGCTTGCTGCCATGAGTCAGTGAAGGGGTTGCCCCTCGGAAAGACTCCAACTATAGCGGCTGCCAACTCCTAAGGAAAACGATCCATGATATCTCTCAGTATCCCAAAGGCTACCCTATCAGCTGCTTCTTTAGCGGTCCTACCAGTTGACTCATAACGCCAACCAGTCCACTCAGAACCGTCACCTCGGGGATGAACAATGGCCTCCACAGTAACCAAGAGACCTTCCCCCAACTGCTCATTTGTCCAGAAATAGCGGGGCTCCATTCCATCAGGATAGCCTACATAGCTGAGCACTCTCCACAAGAGTGTAGGCATCCCAAACTCTCCAAGAAATGTGTGGTGCTGATGGGTACATGGAGCAAGCTGATGGCAGTGAGCTCTACCTCCGATGGACTTGCGAGCGGTCTGCTTTATACATGCCATCTGTAGCAAATTTTGTTTTATTACTCACGTGAGAACAAGGTTAAGTTGTCATTTTTATCAAAATGAGATAATCAACTTATAAGGGGAGGAACAATGCCATGAATGATAGGTAACAACATGATGCATGCACGTTCCGTACGTTCTCACAAACTTAGGAAAAATAACAATTGCTAGCGGCATAGACGGTGGCATACAACGGTCTCTCATAAACGTAGCTAATACGTACTACACGATAGCGCTGTTATGTACCTACAAAAGATCCACTTCAGCCCAAACCCTCATAGTATGAAAAATATGCATGAAAGCAGTAAAGTAATCTACTTGCTCTACACACATCCCCAGATACGCGTACAATAGTAGCAACTACCCGAACCATCGTCCTATCGACGGCATCGTCACCATAGGACAGAATTCCCCACACATTGGATACCTTCATACAAACACGCGTATGGCATGTAAATAATCTGGCATCATATAAGCACTTCCCTAGATCGGTAGTGTATCCGATCATGCTCTCACAACTCTCACTTACCGAGGCGTAGAGGTAATGGATCCATACATTACCACTCAAGTGAATGACACTCATACAATAGCACGCCGTATGAGCAACGAAATAGAAATATGATGCAAAGACCCCCAAGTCAGTACTTCAATAAGCCACCTAGAGTCCTTAACTGGGCATACAGGATATGACCACTGGCACACTATTAAGTTTTAAAACTCAGTTTTAAACACAATTTTGGTTTTAAATACTCATGGGAACAGTAACCTGCTAAACCTTGCTCCGATGCCAGCTGTAACAGAACCGACCAATTATACGAGATTAAGTAAGGAAATCTTCCGCCGAAGCAGATAATTTAGCAAACTTAAGCCCGTATAACCCGGTAGTCCGTGAAACCACGAAGGATTTCAAACCAATCGACATACCAACCAAGATCGTACAAGTTTAGCAATCACCGTCACATGTTACATAAAGTTCGCAATGACAGTTGGATACATCGGAGTTTAGAACATAAAGTTATTACAACCCAAGTTCAAACTAAATTAGCGGAAGCAAATAGTTTTAAAGCCACACACACTTTTGGTTCAGATACAGTGCCAGTAGGTAGTCATCTCCAACAAAAGCATTAGATGAGAAATACAGAGTGACCATTGCCCTTGGTCCTAGTTGTCACCCATTGTCGGGTACAGGCAGTTAATGCAATAGCCATAGTATATTTGACCATCTACAACAACAATGGGAACAATGCCCTGAGTACGAGAAGGTACTTAGCTAGACTTACCCGTCTTAAACCAAAATAAAGCAACACCAAGGATTATGCAAGGCTTTCTTTAGTGGGCTAGCTGACTCATTTGTGAAAGCATAAGCTATCATGAAGAAACCATTTTAAGTACTTTGCATCATCTTTATTATGACCTATCCATCTAGGTAAGCACCTATACTATAGCAATCACTTGATTAACCAATAACATCCAGTTACCAACTTAGATTTAGCATATCCCATATCATCCAGATAACCATTAGTGTTCCATCATAATTACTACAATGCTGTAGCTCGAGTCAAGTGCTCACTATCTAGGAGCGATGGCGATTCGAATCGATTCCTAACCAGCTGGTGATTTATTCCTCACACAAACCACACTCACCGATCAAGTGAGCTACAGATCACTAATGACACTTTCCAAGTAGCCGCGGGATAACAGTCATGGACCGCACTACCCAAGGACCGCCCGATAGCCAGGATGCACCTTGGGCTCACTCTTTGCATCCCTGTCATACCCCCTTCAGCACCAGTCTGCCAATTCGAGTTTATCCCGGCTCGAATAGTGTCACTAGCTTCGTGGTCGAAAGGTACTTTATTCGGCCAGCTAAATGTGAGGCATACGTTCAACATGACAAGAGGGACGAGCAATGATCGGTCCTTAATCGACACAGACAAAAAACTAACAGCACCCCAGAACCCTGTCTGGTTGCCTCTAACTTTTTCCGTCCGGTCTCTAATTATCCATCACACATGGTTAATTCCAGGATATCATTCTTTCCATAGCTACATTCTTCCAGTAACCACCTATAAATGTAGGTGACCAGAAATCACTGATCGCTACCAGTCTAAGCCAGGCTAAGCAGTTAATCGATCCCAACCTAACAGGGTAAAAAGGTAATAAGGTAGGCAAGGATAGTAATAAATGCATCAATGGTTTTAATCAACTCCTACAACTTAATGCAACAATATATAAACTCATATATAGAAAGAATTACTTTTATAAAGTAGGAGACTTAGAATGCTCTGGGGCTTGCCTCGTTCGAACAAACTAGGTTGATGATCCACACACTCGGGCAAGTCCTCTCCTTGCTCCTCTTCCTCTGGCACCTCCTGTGCCTGGATTTCTTGTGGATCTGTCCTGGTCTGCTCTTCCTGAACTGCTACTAGCAACTCCTCCTACGATCCTGTATGATGCAGATGTATAAGTCCTCATGGATAGGTGCATCGGAGAGATGACATGAAATGATCATGATGCATGGAATGTAGATGAACATGTTTAACTTTATTGGACATAGTAGAAGTAAAGCTCTTCTACAAGGTAGCCAACATCATCTAAGAACATGTACTACTATACTACTACTACAACCACTGTACTAACATGCCAAGTCGCCACAGCAAGCTAAGATGATTCAAAGATACACCAAAGCAAACATTATTAACTAAACATGCATTAAAGAAGATTATTTTATTTCATTTTAAACTAGGGCTACAACAGCAACATATATTTCTGTTGCTCATAAAAATCTGAGAAAATTACAGTAGCATAGTACTACTCTAAGTAGACTACCATAAACTTTTCTTGGCATTTGGATAAGTAAAATAGCCTACACAAAAATGACAAGCTATGGCATAAATATGAGCATGAAAATACTTTGTATTATGAAAAGTATCAAACAATAGATTTAATATTTTTCCTATGTTCTACACAGTAAACAATCACTGCACAAAAATTATCATACACATGTTTTATACAATTTTTGCTCTCTATTAAAATAACAAAAATCATCAATTAAAGGCACTTGAACTACACATCAATATTTCTCTCTAGAACATGCATGACATATATTTTTCCTACAAAGTACATCACTAAAGGAGATTAACAAAACTAGAACCATATTTTTCTGATAATTATTCTATTTACTAGACATTTTCTAAGATAATAGCAAATACAAGAATTAAATAAAACCCTATAAAAAAGTATCACAAAACTGACATGCAACATTTTTATATTGTAGATCTACTTCTAAGAAACACAACAAAATTGGTCTCACTTGATTTGGAGCTAAAATGAGCAAACTATGGATTTTTGAAGCCTTTACAAGCATTTTCCAGAAATCTTTTTCTTTTAAAACGAAAATCCAGCCGTTGAAAACGCTGGGTGCACCCGGTGCAGTGCACCCAGGTTCATGCTGAGGTGCTGACAGCGGCCCCCCGCGGGTCAGCCGACCCCACCTACCAGCCACACGCTGCAGGGCAGGCGGCGCTGACCGGCGCGAACTCGTCGTCGGCGAGGTGGCTGGCGACAAGGTCACCACCATCATGACCACCGTGCCAAGGCGGACACGGCAGTGCAAGCGGTAGGGCCGAAGGAGCTTGAAATTGAGCTCACCGACGGCCATGGCGGCGTGGTGGCGTGGCTCGTCGATGGTACGCCGACTCCGGCCACGGCGAGGCCCGGTGAGGTGCGCGTGAGCAAGACGAGGTCACGGCAGACCTGAAGCGCGAGAAAGGGAGGAGGGAGAGGAAGCGGAGCGGGGCTATCCGCGCGGAGCCAAGCTCCGGCAAGCTCCAGTGGAGCAATGCAGGGCACGGGCGCTACCTCGGTGAAAGGGGTATGTGCGGAGGTGCGCCGCGATGAGGCGGAGCCCGTGCTCCCACTAGCGGGGTCCCGGCGCAAGCGGAGCGGTGGAGGCGAGCTCGGCGGCAGCAATGGCGTGGCGGAGCTGCTCCGGCTGCAGTGGTGCTGCACGGCTACTGCTGAGTGAGGTGGAGTGGGGAGGGGCGAGGCTCGGTGCAGCAGGTAAAGGCGAGGCGAGGGCGCACGCGGGAGCCACCGGACGCCACCCGGCCGTCGCTACCGTACGCCGACGGCCACGCGGAGACCGTGGCCTGACACCGGTCGGGCGCGGAGGTAGGCTGGGCCGGCCTGTGCTGCTGGGCCGAAAGGGAGGCGGTGGCCTATTAAGTGAAAATGTGATTTTTCCTTTTTATTTTCTTCTCCAAATTCATTCAAATGAAATTTTGAACCTTTTCAAAGCAGTTTCAAAAGTTGGACCCAAAATAAAAGTTGCTTAGAAAAACGTACTCTACAACTTTGCCAAAAAGAGTAAGGCCAAAATCCAATTATATTTTGAACTATAGATTTAAAGTTAATTTAAATCAAAAACCCTATTTTAGAAGATTATTTTTAAAAGCAAAATTTGAGAAAACTTTGAATATACACCTTGCTCCAAATTGCATCCTAATTACTTCTAAGTGGTCTAAGTGATCAACCAAGGTACACACATGGCAAAACAAACATAGCATCCAATCTATTAAAACAAAACTATGCAACATACATGTTTCATTAATATGTTTCAATTCTATATTTCATGTCATGCTTATGAATGCATAATAATGATTATGCTCATGATTTACAAAATGTTAATGCATGCTTAACACCGAGGTGTTACAGGCGGGGGCGCGCGGCGGGCGCGGGATGCCCGGCGCTCCGCGCGGCGAGGCCGGCTCGGCGGGCGAGGGCGGCACGGCGAGCGTGGCCGAGGCCGGCGGTGGCGGGCGGCACGGTCACGGTAACAGCACCGGCGTGGCGGGGCATGGCCAAGGCGGTCCTGGGCGCGGACCGCCGCGCCGCTGTGGCGGTGCGGGGCGGGCGGTCGGGCGTAGGGCGCGGCGAGGCGCGGGCGGCCAGGGGCGGGAGAGGGTGTGGGCAGCGGCGGCGGTGCGCTGCTCGGGCGAGGTGCGAGAAAGAGAGGGAGAGGAAGAGAGAAATGATTGAGCCCATACGTTAGACAAGCTCGGCGGCGCCAGGGTTACTAGCGCGAGCTGTCTATCATGTCACCGCCACGTCTGCTCCGAGCCTAAGAGCTGGCGCCGAGACGTGTAAGCTCGAAGCCAGCAACGATGGCGCCGAGCTAAGGGTCCAGATTTTGAAATCTTACCTTCAGGGGCATATTTGTGAATTTTTTTCAAAAAAGGGCTAAAAAATAAAAAATTCGGGAGCACGGCAGCACGTAGGTGGCTGCGGGCGCGCTCCACGGCATTTGTTGCGGCATACGTGGAGTCAAACAGGGAGGACGACGCAGCGGCAACAGGCCATGGCGGGAGGTCCACGGCGGCGATGTCGACTGGCCGCACGTGAGCCTGCGCAGACGCAGCAGGACAAGCTAGCCACATCAGCAAATTGTTCAATTGTCGAGGTAATTAAGATAGATAGAAACTATTATAAATATCCCATTAGAACTGCCCTTACTCTGTGCTCCGGTGTGCAGATAATGAGTTTTTTCCAGTATATATAGAATTAAAAAGAGTATGCTCCTACAAGTTAGCTCCATGGCCTTGTTGCAGCATATATTCAACTATAGAACTTTCTATGTTCAAACGGTCCGTAGGTAGTACGTACTTGGAGCATTCATTGTTTATTAATTAGAGTCTTCCAAATTACACCCTTTGTCCTATAAAAATGTCATTCTTACTTTTTGATAAAATCAAATATTTTAATTCTAACTAGATATATATAATAATATAACAATATTTATTATACATAATATATATCATTAGATAAATCGCTGAATATATTTTGATAATAACTTATTTAGAGATATAGATGTTGCTAATATTTTCTACAAACCTAATCAGCATGAATCCTATGGCGATATTTTCTTTAATAGAGAAATGGTAGTTCACTTCAAATTGTTATTCTTCTTTCCGTTGGGTTCGAGGACAAACTGAGATAAGATGGTTCCGTTCTAGTTTTCTAGCATACAATTATCCTGTATCTGTATTTGGCTAAGAGGATGGTTATCTCTGTTTTGCGCTGGTCTTGCAAATGTTTTAGTGGAGCCCCTCGCCCTCGCCTTACCTGACACAGTACTCTATAGTTCAGTTCAGAAGTCTGCCCTTCTCCGAAAGAGAACTAGCCGAAGGGACAAGTAGTGGAGCCGAGCTGAGCCGAGTCAGCTGAGGGAGGAGTAACCTAGGAGAAGTCAATGATGTTCTAGCTGTCCAGCTCCTTTTGGAAAAAGTCTACTTAACCCCCACCTTTCATACTTGGGGCTCGTTTGGCACGGCTCCGGCCGGCTCCGGCTCCTCCGCGCGTAACACTGTAGCTGCGATGTAGCAACACTGTAGCAGGAGCCGTTTCAGAAATCGAGGCAGAAAATGAACTGGGAAGAGCCGGTGAAGCCACGATTTCGGGCTCCTCCGGCTCCGTGCTACAGTAGCGCTACAGTAGCAAACCCACCGTTACTGTAGCGACCCGCTGGTACCGTAGTAAACCGCTGTTAAAAACCGTCCGTGGGTAAAATAGACGGTTTTAGAAAATTTAGGGGGTAAAACCGACGGTTTCATAGTTAGGGGTGAAGTAGACCATGAATGAAAGATGGGGGTTAATTATACTTTTTCCGGCTCCTTTTACATAGAGAGCAGAGAAGGTCAACCACCTTTCGCTTACGCTAGCAGCGATCTCGATCTGCGGAGGACGAGACTGCAACAACCTGATAATCTCTCGAGTTTCTTCATCCCCTTTCTCCCAATGGCATCAATTCAGCCCTTGGATGATCAGGCATGGCCATGGGAGGCCCCTCCTGGCCCAATTTGCAGTGCCTGGTGCGGCGGAAGCCGGCGACGGCAAGCTCCGCTGGCTGGGTTGAAGACGCCGACAGGGGAGGTGGCCAGCGCCTCGCCAGAACGCTATCTGTTCCCCACCTCGCCGCCATCGGTACGCACAGGTCCTTGGGGGTTCGAACTTCAGTTTCAGTGGGCATACAGTCTCTTTCCTGACTCTGGATGGAGAGGGTTCTTGTGCTTTCACTGAATCTACTACTACTCTCTCAGATTTAGGCAATGCAAGATGTGCCTCACTTCAACATACGCACATGATCCTCAGGTGTCGGTACGACGATTGGCGCCGGCATCTATGTCCTAGTTGGAACCGTGGCTCGTGAGCACACCGGGCCAGGCCTGACACTCTCCTTCCTGATAGCCGGCGTCGCCGCGGCGCTTTCAGCATTATGCTATGCTGAGCTCTCCTGCCGTTTTCCTTCAGCAGGGAGCGCCTATCACTACTCCTATATCTGCATTGGAGAGAGGTACTGTTAGAATTGATCTCATCCATCTTGACCCAACGGTCGAGATGGACCCCTTGACCGCGTCCTGATCGGAGACGTCCAGCCATCTCGTGGCTAGTGGGCCCCCATCGCACAGTGCCTATAAAGAGGAGGTGGGGCAAACGGCACACGGTACGAGGTTCGCCGCCGCCACAGCCCCACTGTCCTAACCCTAATCCGATCCAAAGGGTGGCACTGCCAGCGGCGGGAAGCACCACTGCCTCCACCACCACCGCCGGTCTTCACACCTACACCAAACGTCGCTGCCCAGCGCAGATCTTCATCGACGAACCAGTGAAGGCAGGGAGCTCCTCCGACGGTCAGATGCTCCTACATCTCTCTCTCTCTCTCTCTCTCTCTGTCTCCTACCCCGAAGCAAACTCATGATTCAACAGAAAAGAACTAACCCATTGGATCCACACCTAGACGATTCAAAGTACATAACAATGGTATCAAAGCCGGTTTTCTAGTATGTGGATCCGGATCGGGGCAAAGAAAAGAAAAAGAAACGAACTTCGGTTCGGAGAAAATGAAACCCTAAAGATATTGGACGGTCCGGGGAAGTTTTCCCCACCGCCGTCATTACCGCCTCACGCGAGATGGAGCACCCGCCGCCGGTTTGCTGACGCGCGGGAAGAGATGGATTAGATCCTTTCGGATCTGAGCATACAGACTAGGTTTTTCCCTAAATTCGTGAAAACTCATGGGGAAGAAGAACAGTGAATCGAATCGGCCCTAACCCTAACTTGCCGAAACCCTAACCCTAATTCCAATCCCCGTCCCCAAATCGGATTGGATCCGAGTAGAAAAGGAGAAACACAGAAGGGGGAAAAGAAAAGCAAGGCCGGTGGCTTACCTCACCACTGCCATCTCCGTCGTCGTGCGGGAAAGACCAGACCGCGCCGGTGTTCGTCGCCGAGATGCATCCGCGCGGGTACGGGTACAGGGCGCCGACACAGAGCCGCTTGACGGCGGCGCGCTCTCCCGATGGGGAGCGCGCTCGCCGGCAAGAGGGCCCGCGATGGCGCTGTCTTCGTCTTCTCCTCTGGTGCGGCTTGCTGTTGCTCGAGATGCGTCACGCTGCTGAGAGAGAGAGACGCACGAGAAAGAAAGGAAGGGGAGCCGGACAAGCTCGGTCGGCACCACCCCTCATCGGCGCCGACGGACACCACGGCTGCCGCCGCTGTCGCGTGCGGCGCGAGAGAGAGAAGGGGAGGGAAGGAATGAACTAGGGTTTTAGGGGAACGGCGGCCGCGGGTGCCTTTTGATCCTCCGTTGGGCGTGGACGGCCGTCCGATCTCCATCGACGGCTGAGCACGGTCGGGTCGAAAGCGGCCCAGGCGGGATGCCACTTTCCCGGCCCAGGCCCAGGTTGCGGCCTGGGCGCGGGTGCGCGCTGCGCGGGTGGCTGCTGGGCCGAACAAGCAATCAGGCCTTCGGGCCAAGCAGGCCTCCAGGCCAAATGAACAAGAAGGAGATGTTTTCAGTTTTTTTTAGAAGCTACTTTGAATGAATAAAGTTAAGTTTAAATGTTTTACCTCTACTCAAATTTGATCCAACGTGATAATTTGTTTAGAGAACAGATGAGTAAAGTAAAAATGCTTCTGAATTAGTATTATTTTCAAGAAGTTAAAGAATATTGTCTTCTCATTAAATTCGAACCAACGGGAGAATTTAATTTGAAGAGCAGTTGTAGTTATTCAGTAAATGATGAAAAGTTAATCCTCCAGTTAAAATTAGAACCAACGGGAAAATTTTAATTGGAGGAATAGTCAGTTGATAGTTAAAGTTAAATTATGGTATTGTTATTTTCTAACCAACGTTGATGATAACAATATTATAATTTTATGAGTTTTATGTTTAAAGTTTAAATCTCTGATAATTTTGCATCAAAGTGACCAATTTTCAGAGAATAGATAAAGATCAAAGAATGCTCGTAAATTAGAGAAATGTATTTTCATGTTTCCGCTGCAATGAAGTTGATTGCCTTCTAATTAAATTTGAACCAACGAGAGAATTTAATTTTGAGGAGCAGTTCTATGTTTTCAAGATTATTGAATTTCTATACGTTAATTCCATTTCTGCCCAACGGTGATGTGGAATTAATGTAGGAAAATAATGTTTTATTCTATTTCTGTCCAACGGTGATATAGAATAGAATATAAAGATTTCAAAGTTTAATGAGCATTATTGTTGAATATTTATTCAAACAAAAGACTTCCTTGCTTTCATTCTTGAAGGCAGTTAGAGAAATGAGCTGGGTACTTGTGACTCAGATGATGAAATGCCTAAGGGCAAGTTATATGTGAAAGAATGCCATTGCTTAAGGGACTATGTCCTCTTTAAAGAATGACTTCAAAAGAAAAGAATTCTAGGATATTGATCCAAGAAAAGAGATAGATCAATGAGAGTCTTCATTGAGAAATGTCTTTTATGTACTCTCTGTGAACAAGAATTTATTTTCAGTTTCACTTATGAGAGTTGTAAAAGTCATATACATATTTAATTTGACTAACATTGGATTAAACATGTGTGTTAAAAGAATATTCGAATTTATTTCTGAATTTGATGATTGAACACGAGTCAATCCTGGCATTTATGTCGGTTCAAGGGAATTATCTCGCATGGCTGGAAAAGTTTGTGATAGTACCCGCATGGCGGGAAAAGATTGAGAAAATACCCGCATGGCGGGGTAAAGTTGGCATAGTACATATGTTAACCAATCCTGCATGGCGGGAGAGTTTGGCATAGTACTTATCCCGCATGGCGGGAGAAGGATATGATGACTCATGTGCTCTAAGTGTATTCCGCACATAGAGAGAATTTTGGGGTAGCTCTTATGCTATCATAGAATTGACCGTACACTCTGTTTGTGTCATGGTCGTTAAGTACTCAATGAGTTTAAGAACAAAAGAAAGGTGAGTGTGAACCAAAAGATAAGAATGATATGCAAGCGTGACTTGCAGAAGTATTGAGAATAATAGACTATGTTGAGTTTTGAAGTGTAATGAGGAAAATGTACTCCCATACGAATTTTGTTTGCATGATGTAATCATGTGGATGAAGTAAGTAATCAAAGTTTCATCATTCACAAAAGTTCTAAATGTTTTGAAATTGTGGTAGAAAAGTTCATACCACATTTCGAGGGGGAGAAATGTAAGATTAGTTAAGAAAGACAGTTAAGAAAGATACTTCCCCATACTTTAGATAATGCAATGCATACTATGCATTGAAGGTAAAAGTGATCTATAAAAGATGAATGTGATCGTTGAGGGAGTAAGACGGTCATAATAACGATACACCTAAAGTAAAGAAATAGCTAAATTCCTAGACCTTTTACAGTTCCGATAGAAAGATAGCATAGTCAACTAGTATTTATACTGGATGACGACATATGAGTTTTTAGCAGATTAAACCCAAAATAAGAAATTTGAAGATACACCATCTTTACAGAAGATGGAGTAATCTGGGGGAGCATGGTATATAGATACCTAAAGCTTGAATAGAAGTGGGATTACATATCCACTACAGTGTTTAGAGCAACAAACTGCTTAATACATGTTGATGTTGTATGACATATACAACACCTGATGTTAGCTCTTAAAGAAGATAAATAAGTAAACAAGGATCTTGTGATACAAGAGGCTATAGAACATTTGCCTTTTGGCAATAAAGAGTAACAATAGCCCCATATGAAAGAAGTGCCATGAGGCCCCGGTAGGTCTCAAAGAATAAGAAAATCAGATATTTCTGGTGACTAAGTAGTCAATGTTAAGAAAGAAATTCAAATAGAGGGTAATTCCACCTCATTTGAAAAAGCCATGAGAGGCGTTCACTCGTCTAAATGGCAAGAAGCAAAGGAAGATGAAATGAAATCGATAAATACCAACGATGTTTGGGACTTAGAAGTAATTCCCAATGGAGCCAACACAGTAGGCTGTAATGGGTCTACAAGACAAATGAGACTCCAAAGGAAATATGAAAAGCTATAAAGCGCCACTTGTGGCGAAATGATTTACACAAAGAGAAGGAATATATTATAATAAGCTTGCAAGGATTCTTTTATAATCATAATGGTATTAGTGGCACATTACGATTTACAGTTACATCAGAAGGATGTAAAGACACATTCCTCAACGAGGATTTGTATGGAAACGTTTACATGGCATAACTCAAAAGGTTTTGTCGTGGAAGGAAAAGAACGTAAAGGGATGTTGCCTAAAGAAATCCATTTATGGAATAAAGCAAGCTTCAAGACAGTGGTTCTTGAAGTTTGACAGTACAATAAGAAAGTTTGGGTTTTAAAGAGAATGTAGAGGACAATTGTATTTATGCAAAGTTTAAACATGGGGAATTTATTTTCCTAATCCTGCATGTGGGTAGCACCTTACTCGCTAGTAGTGGTGTTAATCTACTGTTGGAGAAGAAGCAGTTCTTGTCCTCAAGTTTCAATGAGAATGGTCTTGGTAAAGCATCATTCGTTCCAGGAATTGGAACTTACCGAGATAAAAGGAAAAGGGGTATTAGAACTATCTCAAGTGTATACTTAGAGAAGATTCTAAAGAAATAAAGTATATATGTGAATAAACCTGCGCCTGTTCCTATAGTCAAGGGTAATAGTTTTCGAAACTTTCAGTGTTCCAAGAATAAATGTGAGATCGATTAAAAAGGACGTCCTATATGCTTCAGCTGTTGGAAGCTTAATGAATGCTTATAAGCAAGAACTTACCCTGACATAGTTCATGTATCTGGGATATTTTGGCAGAAGTCCAGTCCAGATATAGATCACTGGAATGGAGATGAGAATGTTTTGCAATTGTGCAAAGATTTGTAGGCCTCATGGTGAGTAAGAAAGAATAAGTATTCTCAAATAGTTGTGGGTACAAATGTTAAATTTTGGCGAGATGTTTAGTGAAACCCACATAGTAGCTAACACTTGCAGTTGGAGTTTTATTGTGGAAAAGCTCCAAAGAAACAGTTGTGGTGTCATCAAGGATGCATACCCATAGTATAGCTTGATATGAGGCTTAAAGGACAGGCGAAGTGGTTAAAAGAACTTACACCCGGAATTGATAATGGTATACAACAGCAATAACCATTTAAGTAGTTTGCTCCTATAACAACGGGTCAAGTGTGCTGCCAAACACATTGACGATAAAGTTGTACGTTGTGAAGGAGAAAGTCCGGAATCATACTAAAAATATTGAACATAAAAGTAACAAGCAAGTGCTTGCGGATCCGCGTACAAAAGGCTTACCACCCAGTGTGTTTAGAGAACACACAGTCGACATGGGTTTATGGTATAGCCTATGATTTCCGGACAATAAAGGGCCCAAAGTTAAAGAATCTGTTTCAGAAGAGAGATGTGTATTGTAGCTGTTAAGTCTATCGGCGATTGACCGTGACGATGAAGCATGCTCTATACACTAATCTATGATGGAACAAATAAAAGTGAAAGGGATTAAAGTCAAAGTTTAAGGTTAAAGTATGAGTTGAGATCAAGGGGGAGAATGTTAGAATTGATCTCATCCGTCTTGACCCAACGGTCGAGACGGACCCCTTGACCGCGTCCTGATCGGGGACGTCCAGCCATCTCGTGGCTAGTGGGCCCCCGTCGCACAGTGCCTATAAAGAGGAGGTGGGGCAAACGGCACACGGTACGAGGTTCGCCGCCACCACAGCCCACTGTCCTAACCCTAATCCGATCCAGAGGGTGGCACTGCCAGCGGCGGGAAGCACCACTGCCTCCACCACCACCGCCGGTCTTCACACCTACACCAAACGTCGCTGCCTAGCGCAGATCTTCATCGACGAACCAGTGAAGGCAGGGAGCTCCTCCGACGGTCAGATGCTCCTACATCTCTCTCTCTCTCTCTCTCTGTCTCCTACCCCGAAGCAAACTCATGATTCAACAGGAAAGAACTAACCCACTGGATCCACACCTAGACGATTCAAAGTACATAACAGGTACATCTGCAAATGTACATTGGCATCGGTTTCTTGCTATTTCCCCCTCTCTGCCTTACTTGGTGGTGGTGCATGAACACTAGTATCCATCATAAGGAGAAACGTCGGTTCCTCTCTCACCTTAGCGTTTTGCTCTTCTTCCTGACAAACTATGTCCAGTGTTGCTTGGCTGATTGGGTGGGCCTTGATCCTTGAGTATACCATTGGCGGATCATCAGTGGCACGTGGCATGTCGCCAAACTTGGTAATTCTATCTATTATATTAAGTTATCTCTTCAGAGAAGTGATCTTTTCATAACAAGGTCACCAATATCCTTTTTTCAGGCTCTATTTTTCGGTGGCCAAGATAAGTTGCCGTTCTTTCTAGCACAAGTGCATGTCAAAGGGCCTGACACCCCACTTGATCCATGTGCTGCTATTCTTGTTCTGATAGTTACTGCATTACTCTGTCTGGGAATTAAAGAGGTACTAGCACTGAGCCTACAACTTGTCTTGGAAATTTTGTTCTCCATCGTTTCAGCTATGCAGTTACATGAACCTTTGTGGTGTGGATTCTACAATCTAGGTTTTTCTTTTGTGTGTTAGTGCCCTTTCTAGACACAAGCACATTTATCCATCAGATAAATACAGATAGTAATATGGAAATGTGTTGATGCCACACTCTTTTTGTGTCGTCATTTGTGCTCCAGTATAGATTAAAATGTTTCTTGTTCTATGAAATTATGACTCCACTTGTTCTGGAGTTCAACAGTTGGCTACTTTCAACTTAAAATTATACACTCAAGTATGAGCTATGTCCTCAATCAGAGCTCATCTGTGGAAGGCATCATCACCACTGCAAATATCATAGTGATGCTCTTTGTCATCTGTGCTGGTGGATGGCTAGGATTCAGGAATGGCTGGGTTGGTTATAAAGTGCCAGAAGGGTATGTAAAATTTCTTGATTCATATAGCCGAATCAGTACATTGAACCCCTATTTAGATTTTGAAACTTATTTGGCTGGTACACAGTTATTTCCCTAATGGTGTCAGTGGAGTTCTCTCTGGATCAGCAACCCTCTTCTTCGCATTCATTGGCTTTGACACAGTTGCTAGTACGGCCGAGGAGGTCAGCTTACATTCATGTACAAAATGTCATTTGTGTTCCTGTAAATGCTGCTCCAGCTTGTGCGCACCAGTTACATGATCGCCTTTAATTGGGTTTGCCAAAGTGATTTCCAGGTAAAGAATCCTCGGCGCGATCTTCCATTGGGAATGGGCCTGACCTTGTCCCTGTGTTGCTTCCTCTACATGATGGTTTCTGCTGTTGTGGTCGGTTTGGTGCCGTACCACGCGATGGATCCGGACACCCCTATTTCTTCTGCGTTTGCGCGATATGGGATGCAGTGGGCCGAGTAAGTTCCATGTTACCTTCCAGCTGAAATGCTGAATGATCCAGCTGCGATGGAGGTTATTTGCACATCTTGTGTATTATATCAGTTATTGAGCAATTTTTACTCCACTGAATTGTAGGTATGTTGTTTCCAGTGGAGCTGTTCTTGCTCTTGTGGCATCCCTGATAGGCGGTATTCTTCCCCAGGTATACTTATGAACCAAAGCATTGTCGAGTTCCCCGTTTCATTTCAGTTACTTTCCTGCTTCTGTTAGGACTGAGTAAAAGAAATGCAAAAACTACTGTTTTGAAATGTGCTGTAGTTAAATGAAATATGTGAGATCATTAACGATCTTTTAGAAAATTAAACAAAAGAGGAGCGACTCAAAGGCCAGAACTGACACCAAACCTTGAGGTCACCATAGCTGATGGCAGGAAATGCTACAATTGTGTGCAGAAAGGACACCTGAGCTACAGCTGTCCTTTCACGGAGAATTGTGGTGGCCGCAGTGGAGCTTTCAGAGGTTCTGATGGTGGTGGCTATGGAGGATACCATGATGTCCATGGCCATTGAGGAGATTATAGAAGCTGAGGTGGAGGCCAAGGTAGTTCCAGGACCAATGTGGCATGATGAGAAGGGCTTGGTGGCAGAGCTTGTGTTCAGAAATGACATGTGGTGTTACATGACAAAAAGAAATCAACAGTCACCATCACAAGCAATCTTGTGCAACATGATCTCACCAAACACATTGAAATTGATCTGTTCACCATAAGGTGGATAGTGTTAGAGTATATTAGGCAACTCCGGATATGGTTAGTTTAGGATTGATTGTAATCCTGGGATAACCTTCCTTATCTCTAGGAGAGGCTACTTGCCCTCCAAGCCATGTACTCCTATATAATCAGCCCAAGGGGCTCAAGCAATATATCCACGCATTATACACCAATCTTACATGGTATCACGAGTCTAGGTTCTAACCCTAGGCTTCCGGCTTCCACTGCCCTCGCGCCGCCCCGGGGAGATCGATCTCCACCGGGGGCAGCGCCCTCATAGGATGCGCGACTGATCCTTCTGATCCGTTGCGCCGTCGTGGTCAACCAACAATGGCAGGACCTACCTCTCCCATCGCTGCCAGGATCCACCGCGAGTGCCGCCATCTTCGCCGCCCCTGTCGAGCGTCTGGCCTTGCGCCCCCATCTACTCCTCTAGCGCCGCCACCACCGCTGCCCTTGAGCACAATCCTGCTGCACTTGAGCACGAGTGCGCGCCTGCGGAGAACCGTAGGGGCGCTGAGCCGACCGCCGCGCCACTGGGGGCGTCCGACGGCCGCGCAACGCCCCTCCCTCGCCGGTCCAGCCCCTCCATCGCGCTGCTCCTCCGCCACGTTGGCGGGTTGCCGCGCCGTGGGGGCTTCGCCCCATCTCGCTGCCCCCTGCTGCTCGGCCGCTGGACGGCCGGGCATTGCTAGGGGCATTCGAGATTGTACCCCAAGGTTCGTCTTGCTGCTGCTGTTTTTTTTTCTTTTTCCCGATCAGAGATCGGGTTGCGTCGCCCTGCCGTTCGTCATCGCTTCATCCTCGACACTCCTGAAGACGAGGTTGTCGTTGTGCCCTTCAGGCTGCTGCGGCAACGCTCGTGATCCAGCCATCCTCGCCGGCGACGCCGCCTTTTCAGGCGGTGGCGCCACCCATGCTGCTAGTCCTCGTCACGCTGGCTCTCGGTCCGAGTCCGTGCCTATTGCCGCACGCTCGTGGACACCGCCGCCGATATTGTTGAAGGAAGATGCAGTTGCGCTCTTTAGCTGCACCATCTACCATCGCAGTCGGCCTATCGTCCTGCTGACCCTGTCGGCAAGAAGCTGCTGATTTTGTGTATTCGGGCGCCTTCGCTGACGCTTTGGACCCGCGCCCTCCTCCACGGCTTCGATCACGTCCACCTCGACCTCGGCTACGTCGGCACTAAGGGGCTACCATCTGCTTGACAAGCCTCTTCGGCTCCCATTCTAGCCACAACATCTGCGGCACATCGACGGTTGCGACTGCGGAGGGATGTCATCTCTTCGGCTTATTCTCGAGTCTCATCGTCTGCGCGCTCCCGTTGTGACTGCGGGGGGGGGGGGGTGTTAGAGTATATTAGGCAACTCCGGATATGGTTAGTTTAGGATTGATTGTAATCCTAGGATAACCTTCCTTATCTCTAGGAGAGGCTACTTGCCCTCCAAGCCATGTACTCCTATATAATCAGCCCAAGGGGCTCAAGCAATATATCCACGCATTATACACCAATCTTACAGATAGCATGGCATCAAGACTAGTCTAGTAACAATTGCCGAGAAAATGGTGGTGAATAAATATGTAACAAGGCATGCATGATTAATATGTTTGCCTATCTTGAGGGTATGTTTTGTTGTAATATGTAAAAGTATTAGGTACTTCCTGTGGAATTCAGTTTACTACAGAGTGGAATGGTGAGAGAAGGTTACCCACCAGTTTTCCCAAACAAACTAACACAAACAAAGTAATCATTAGGTTTATTTAAAGTAGAAATGTAGCATGGTCATCGTATATTCCATTTGAGGAAGAATCGTTTATCAAAAGTTAAACCTTGAATGGCTGACTAATAATTGTTTACATGTTGCTTTTGGTCAGCCAAGAATTATAATGGCTATGTCTAGAGATGGATTGCTCCCGCCACTGTTCTCAGATGTTAATCGAAAAACTCAAGTGCCAATCTTGAGCACAGTCTTAATTGGCATATGTGCTGCTATCCTGGCCTTTTTCATGGATGTCTCCTAATTGGCAGGGATGGTAATATGCTAATCATCATATAAAAATGGCAGCAATGCTGGATATAGAGGTACTCCAGTTGATGACAGTTTCTTGATCTGTTTGTTCAGGTAAGCGTGGGAACCTTATTGGCATTTACTACGGTTGCCATTTCTGTTTTAGTAGTAAGATATGCTCCTCCGTATGAGATGCCAATGGAAGTGGCTCTTGCAGGATCATCTGAGTCACTAGCTTCATTCTCTGGGCACTTAGAGCATGATGAGCAAAATTCAGAAGATCCTTTTGGCAATGGTAATGAGAATAATTTTTTATGAACTGTTAAGTTCAAGTTATAGCCGGAACTATGTTTGCCTTTTTTTTAGCAAGTAACTTGCATTCACACTGTAATAAGGTGCTGGCTGAACTTCATATGTTAGCAAGTTATCTGCACCAGCAAGGCAGCAACGTTTGAAACGCGTTAGCAACTTGCATCTTCTTCTTGTTTGATAATGAAGCTGGCTGACACATTAGCAGCGCTTCCTTGATATATTTGTTTTATTATTATTTGTAATTTGTATGAATTGCTTGCAAGTATCTGCACCAGCATCCCATTATTTCAGATATCATATTACAGCATTTCTAGCTTTACCTTCATGATTACAGAGATGCTCTAATTCGTTTTCTGACTTTTCCCCCCATTGTATCTGGAATTAGTTCAAGAAGCACTTACTGTCATTGAGGTAGCCAGCAAAGTGAGGCGACAGAAAGCCATTGGAAACATAGTATTGATATGTGTCGGAGCCATCATCTTGATTTCTGCGGTTTCTGTCTCCTTTTTGCCATTGTAAGTGATAGGTCTCCACCTCCTGTATCCCTGCGGGCACTCTTTCAAATATCTACAGTGCACAAACAAAGTAATTGTGAACACTGTTCCTTAAGCTCGAAGAGTGTGACCACAACTGCATATTATTATTTTCTTTTGCCAGGAAAAGGCAACATCATCTGATCCTGTTTTGCTTTCTATAGTTATGTGCAAACGATTGCATGCACTGTAGGCGGATTGGTAGTGTTGAGTTCTTCTATTGTGCTTTTGTGCATTGGACAAGACAAGAGATTTTTGGGACAAACTGGAGGTACAAGCCAAGGAACATGGACATTTAGCATTTCTGTAAAGTTGATGAACTCTGAGTGAGAAATATGGTTTTGCAATTCAATGCAATCTCAAATTAGCTATGTCCCTCCTAGGCTTCATGTGCCCGTTGGTCCCATTGCTTCCAATTTGTTGCATCATCGTCAACTTATACCTGCTTATGAACCTCGGGTAAGAAATATAGCTTACAACCATCTTTTTTTTGTTCATCCTTTATGCAAAATATAGCTTACATTCCTGCTATTGTCTACATGGTGTGCAAATTTCATAAGACTGTTTGTTTGATCAGACAACACACATATTCTTTTAAGCTAATAATATGCGGTTTTATGAAGCCAAACAAAATTTAACTATTTAGTTTACAATATATTGAGATGTCTGAACTCAGAATCTCCAGATAGCGATCTATGCTTTGTCGGAATCCTGAAGATCATCTTGACCTTAAGTTTCAACTCAAATGATTTCAGGAGTCACACATGGATTCGTGTTTCCATATGGCTGGTGGCTGGGGCCCTCATATACTTCTTCTAGAGCCTGAAGCATAGTTCACTGGCAAGCATGGCCTACCATCGCATATCACCTTTGTAGTTCAATGTTGGGTAGAGTTCTTTTACATTTTGATAGCAGAAAATGAAAGCACATGGCGACTACAGAAGCTGTTTTCTCAAAGATGTCTGGGGGTTTCTGATCCCTGCAGTTTTGAAGGAGGACCAGGATAATGAACATAGACAGGCACATGTACGAAAGAAGTACAGTGTCCAGTCTCGTATGAGCTTGTTTCTTTCTCTGGCAATTGCACAAACTACTGGAGCAGTTTACAGTTACCTCTGTAAGTTTCTGATTTTTTTTGGTTAAAGAGGATGACTACGGCTGGGTGTTTGGTTTGTGGAATGAAGTAGTTCATCATCATCTCACTCTTTAGTTTTTTGTTTAGTTTGTGGAATGGAATAAGTTGATCCATCGCTACCTTATTCCTCACAAGCTAGTAATTAGTATTAGTGCGAGAAATATGACCATTTTACTAAATTTAAGATTCATGACGCACACTCCGTCTAAAATAGCTTGATTCCTAAACCAAATACTCCATACAAGAGATATTCACTATTTTTTTTTTGAAAAGAAATTACTTTTTTGGGGCAATTTTCATTTGTACGATCGTACCGTCAAATCTGAAGTGAGACCATTCGTCTCCTCCGG
Source organism: Miscanthus floridulus (assembly GCF_019320115.1). Lineage (NCBI taxonomy): Eukaryota > Viridiplantae > Streptophyta > Magnoliopsida > Poales > Poaceae > Miscanthus > Miscanthus floridulus. Next base: position 89,507,108 of record NC_089596.1, on the reverse strand, counting down.
TTTAAAGAAACCTGAAATGAAGCGGTAATAACAATCAGTATAAATAAAACAGTAATTATAATAAAAAAAACAAAAAAGATTCAATTTAAAGACTCATGAAATGAAGCAGCACCCGTTCTGTTAGGAGAGTTCGAGCATGTGCTACTAGTGGGCCTAACTAATAAGTAGAGAAGGCGGCAACGCCTGCTGGGCCGCATCCCATTAACATATAGCACTGGACCGACGCAGCAGTCTCACGCTCGCAACTCGCACGCACCACGCAGTGCGTGCAGCTTCATCCCCTTCAGTCCCACCTCGCCCAGCCAAGCAGCACGGAGGCGGGGACTCGGCTATACAAGGAGACCCAGGGCAGCAGGCCAAAGCATACCTTTCTCGGCCTTTTGGCTAAGATCAAGTGTAGTATCTGTTCTTATCAGTTTAATATCTGATATGTGGGTCATGTGCCCACTTCGATATTAAATTTATTTTTTTGTGGGGAGGGTCCACTACAGTGGCTTGCCACTGGGGCCCTCGCGCGTCGCCCAGCCGTTGCATTGCTGGCAGGGCCTGGCGCACCCCAACCAATGCTAGTTAAAATTTTGATTACCGTGGCTCAGTGAACTGAGGTGGTAGGTTCTAATTTATTCCAAAAAATGTTAAACTTCTGTAAACAGTGACCACAGGGCTGGTTTGTGTTTCAACTTTGCTAACAGAGGTGATTAGTTGTAATTAAAATGTTAAACTTTAGTTTCCATTTGACTATCACGCTTACAGATAGCCAGTTGTATTAAAAAAACTATTATCTCTTTAATATTAGGCAGAGAGCCAGAGATATATACTATATATAAGAGGAAATTGTTCATGGTAGTTCCCCCAGCCCATAATCACTAGAGAAGGAGGGCGAAATGGACCGGGCCGAAAAGGAACTTGTAGGCTCGGCAGGCCTGATCCCAGGTGGGCCTGACTCTTCCTTTTTATCCCTCTTGCTTATTGCTTATCCAACGAACCCATTCCATTCCCGTCCGTCCGTCCATCCGCCATGGCGACCGCCACGCTGTTGAGCTCCTCCTTCGCCATGCCCGCCGCCGCCCGTAGGGCCTCCTCGGGCTTCGCCACGTCGCAGCTCGCCGGCCTCTCCCTCTCCGCCGGCGCCGCAACTCCAACCGCCGTCGCCCTCCTCCCCAAGAGGCAGCAGCTCCAGCCCATTGTCGCGCGTAAGTCTTCGATTTCGATTTCGATTTGATTTTCTGTTGTTTCCTTGTTCGTTTGCTTCCCTTATTTACTGTACGCACGAGCCTTAGGATTTCGTGGTTCCTCCGCTCTTATCTGAATCTTCAGCCGTCTTGGCTGTTCCATTCTTCTTCTCCGCCTCTCCTCTGCTAGTAACTGATTCAGCTAATCTTCAGAGCATTTTGTTCTTTTAAAGATAAATCGGCACCTGATTGATTGACGAGATGATGGAGTGTGCTGTGTGTGTTCAGGGCGGGTGTGCCCGTTCACGGACAAGAAGACGAACCGGGCCAACAAGGTGTCCTTCTCCAACCACAAGACGAAGAAGCAGCAGTTCGTGAACCTGCAGTACAAGAAGCTGTGGTGGGAGGCCGGCAAGCGATTCGTCAAGCTGCGCCTCTCCACCAAGGCGCTCAAGACCATCGAGAAGCACGGCCTCGACGCCGTCGCGCGCAAGGCCGGCATCGACCTCAACAAGAAGTGAGAGCAGCCAAACAAACTAGTGGTGTGGCACTAGCTTAGCATTGACATTCACGGGGTCGTCTCGTCTGTCTGTCTGCCTGCCTCCTGCTATTCTTTCACAATCAAATCACAGCATTATATTTCCTTTATTTACTTTCCTCCCCAGTTTGATGTGTGTACCATACCAATCAGTGTAGGTAGATCGAGGTTGCACATATATGTTTTTGGTCTCGTGTTGGGAGCTAAGGTTTCCTCCTCTGAATCGATCGGGTCTCCATTCTACAGTCGTGATCAATGGCAGAAAGTTAAGAAACCTGGTCGGCTGGTCCTCTCACGAATTCGCTGCTGATGAAGTAGAAATTGAATTGAAATTTGAATGAATCGTTCCTGCCCAAGAGAAGAGATTGTGTTCTGGCACATGCTTGCAGTCTGCACCATACCTTCCATTCCATCCCACCGTATCATATACATGCTGGCTACCTCTGCAATGCAAGCAGCAGCGGAGGATGCATGCCTTTTTCTCTCGCTCTCTCTCTCCTCGCGGTCTTGATCGATCAAGTGTAAGAAAGGGAATGTTTACTGTTCCTGGCAAAAATACTGGAACGACTGAATAATACCAGAAGAAAACAGGTCCAATTCTTCAACCCTCTAAGCCTTGTTTGTTTCATCCTTAAACCATGGGGATTAGGGGAATTGGAGAAGATTTTTACTTGTATGAGATTTAATCCCTCTCAACCCCTCACAATTCCCTTTGGTTTTGGAGTAAAACGAACAGGGTCTAAAGTGGAGTAGGACTGAAGTGGGTAGCAACTCCAAGAGTCTCTTTTATATACTTCTTTATTGATAGAAATAGAGATTTTGGTGAAAAAATACCCTCTAACAACTTTTAAAATTATATCTTCAAATAATGTCATATACTATTCCGTATTTCTCGCTCGCTAAAGATGCAAAGTGGGACTAAGATACAAAGAACCTGCTAGAGGATAGAAAGATATATAGAGCAATTTTTATTAGAGCAATTTTTATTCAAATGTCTCTTCAAACGATAATTTAGAGAGTGAGTTTAAGAAAAGCTCTTGGAGATGCTTAAGTGTTTCTTTTAAATTCACTCTCTAAATTATTATTTGAAGAACGATTTGAATAACTTTCTATATTTTTTCATCCTTCAACAAATTTTTTATATTTTGTGCATACTCTAGAGAGCCAATCCCGCTCTCTCTATTTTTTGCTAGCGAGAAATCCGGAAAGAGGATAGCAATTTTTGGAGAAGCTGTTGGAGAGCATTTTTTTAATCAAATCTCTATTCCTATCGACAAGAAAGGATATAGAGAGACTTTTGGAGTTACTCTAAGATCATGGAGAATTGTTTTAGTTTTTTTTAAAGAAGGTGTTATTTGTGTTTTAACTCCGCCTATGTTGTCTCAACATAGCAGGTTCCAAGCCCTGGTAAAGAAGGAGGGTTGTGATAGGCGTAGCGAGCCAACGTTAAATCTAGCCATTCTAATGGAGATGAAACCCGAAAGAAAACCGTTGGGGCGTAACCCTCTTAGCGACGCGCCATATCGAAACCTGGGTATGGTGTTAAATGAGCAAGGGCCGGGTCATCACCCCCGTGACGCGTTGTGTCACGATCTGGGCACGGTGTCAAGTGAGCAAGGATCGGGTCGTCGCATCCTTAGTGGCGCGCTACATCGGCGCCCGGGTGTAGTGAAAAATGAGCAAGGGTCTTCACATCTGAATCGGCGGGTGCGAAGGGTAGGGAAGCTAGTCAAACCGACTAGGATCCGTTTAGGTAGTTGGAATGTAGGGTCGCTTACAGGTAAGTTAAGAGAATTAGTTGATACCACGACTAGGAGGCGTGTAAATATATTATGCGTTGAAGAGACTAAATGGAAGGGTCAGAAGGCGAAGAAGGTGGACAATATAGGTTTCAAGCTTTGGCACACAAGGGCAGTTGCAAATAGAAATGGATTATGAGTTTTAATTGATAAGAGCCTCAAGAATAGTGTGGTTGGAGTGAGAAGCCAAGGAGATAGGATTATCTTAGTCAAGCTTGTCATTGGTGATATGGTCTTGAACGTAATTAGTGCGTATGCCCCCCAAGTAGGTGATGTATACTAGCCCCGATCTTCTGATAGGTATGATAGCGTCGTTTGGTGGAAACTCGACATTCACGATCTAGGCTTCGAACCAAGACTGATTCGGACCCCCACAACCGTTACACCACTGCTCCGTTGGTTATCAACCACGCGAACGCGATTGATCTCGTCAAGAAGGCTTTCCTGCAAGCGAATCGAGAACACAAGCAAGAACATGATGAACGCAATCTAAAATTGCAAATAAATATGAGACTTATGAAAACAAGAAGGAGTTCAAGTCTTTATTCAAAAGGACTAATCGCCATAGGCGAACAAGATCAAGAACTGGAGCCCTGGTTCACAGCAAGCAGCCTTATAGGCATAGTTGCAGCAAAATGATATTTGTTTCACGAGGAAATCAAGAACTAAACAAAACTCAAACCCTAAGGAGAGCGACGACTGCTATTTATAAAGTCTTAGGCGTCACCCCCTGGACGCGCCCCCTAATGGGTCCAAACGCGATACACGGTCCAACGGACCAAAAGACGGTGTCGTAGCACCCTGACAGATTCTGGATGCTGACTTGTTTCGACGATTCCTGTTGATTCCGAAGGTCTTTTGATGTGAGACTACTTGGATTGGCTTCCTTATCAAATTAGCTTTCCAACCATATGTGGATCGTCGAAAATAGAGTCTGGATGCGTCCTGGGTGACCAGTTTAAGGCAGACTGGTCTTAGAGGCCGAGGCAGACTCGAACTTGAGTTGCTTTGGGCCTCCACCTCGGGGATTCGAACCGAATTAGCCTCGGACCTCTTTTTTGACTTGGACACCCTTGCTGGCCTCCTACCCCTCCATACCATGCGTCAAATATGGTCATATGCATGGGTGTCATATCCTCCTCATCCTCCCGTTCTTGACAAAAAGCTGTCCTTGGCGTCGATTGTGCTTGAAACTGATCTTGCACAACATAAAGGAGAACAGGGTTGCAAAGACAAAGGGAACTAAAATAATTATGAGAAGGAACATGACCATGTTTCCAAGTTTCTAGCATATCATCTCGCATAAAAATTCCAGCAAGCATGTAGACTCCATGATCCGAATGCACACGATGTATGTCAACACTATCCTACAAAAGATTAGAACTAACCAAAGACAATGCAGGAATAGATGGTCTAGTAGACATAGGTAGCAATCAACAATGCTCTCCTTCTTGGAAGTGAACATGTTTCTTTGAGAAACATGAGAAAATGTTTGTATTATTATGGCTACCCTCTAAACGATCATAATCTTGTACAACAAAAGAAGAATTCATATTACTACGAATGTGTACTCGATGTATCATATATTGTCCCTTGTTGTTATATTTGCCAATAACATGATATGTGTGTTTAGAAAACCAAGGCAAATCAGCATATTTAAAAAGGCTCTCCTCCAAACAATCTAGGTTACACAAAACATCAAATTCAATGTAACCTAAAGTATGTAAAGAAGACAACAGTTTGAACTCGTTAGTTTTAGTAGCAATATGAATAATATGTTTATTTTCAGCACAAGTGACTGGTTCCAAAACATGTAAAACTGAAGCATCATCAACCAATTCATCTTTATCATAAGGAACATCAAGCAAATTATCATGGGACAAATATAAATCAAGAGAGGGTTCCACTAACAATTGCTCTATGATAGCATGGTTTGTGGAAGAATTTAGTACATTAAAACAATTCTCACCTTCCGTGAGTGTAGCACCATAGGTATTACCAGTATTTTCAGCAGGAGTAATAGGTGCATTGTGTAGTGATGGTTTTGAATTTGCATATGAGGTTGTGAGCTCCTCATTTTCTTCCATGTCATCCTCTCGCTTATGTACATTATCCTGCAGAAGGTTAGTCATAGCAAGAGGAATAACAACATGCTCTTCCTCTAAATGGTGCACCTCAGCATATGAAGTCAAAACAGGAGGTGGAATAACAAAGGTTTCTCGCATAAGGAGTTTCATATCATTCCAAGTTTAAGGTTTATCAGAAAGATCTAAAGACTCCCACCAAGATAAAGCAGAATGTTGCAAAACACTAGCTACATTTGTTACCTTCCTCCTTGGACACATAAAGCGAGTAGCAAATATGTTATCTATGGCAATTTCCCACTCCATGTACTCATTAGCACCTATACCATCATAAGTCAGTGGATACGAACAACCTATCATTGTTAGAAGACAGCAAAAGACAACACAAAAGTATTATCCCTATCAACTACTTAGGTTGTGACAAGGGAAAACAAGGCACTCAACTCTCAAGCGTCTTACCACGGTCTTACAAGTGTTCTTACCAAAGCAACAGGCGGTGCAATCGGTCAGTGACTGTGATACCGTTGTAGCTTGAGTGTAACAGTTGCAAGGCAAACATGTACTTGATTAGAAGAAAGTGGAGTTTGGACAGGCACAATATAGTAGCAAGGAATAGCAATAATTTAATTTAGAAATTACAAGATTGAAAAGTAGTCCCAAGCTAGTCTATGTCGCTAGCCTAAACTCGTCCTGGACCTAGTTCAAGCAAGCAATACAATACAACTCAGCACAAGGACTCAAAAGGATGCAAGCACTTCTGAAAGCTCTAGTTTGGTTTTGGTGAATTGATGAAACCCTAAGTGCTAACCTAGTTTATCAAGTGATCATGAGATAGGTAGCACACTCCAAGTGGTGAAGCAAATGAAGATCATAGCATGATAATGATGATGCCATGGTGATGATCAAGTGCTTGGACTTAGAAAGAAGAGAAAAACAAAAAGCTCAAGGTAAAGGTATAAACCATAGGAGCTATTTTGTTTTGGTGATCAAGACACTTAAAGAGTGTGATCACATTTAGGTTTGATAGCCGTACTATTAAGAGGGGTGAAACTCGTATCGGAATACGGTTATCAAAGTGCCACTAGATGCTCTAACTCATTGCATATGTATTTAGGATCTAGTGGAATGCTAACACCCTTGAAAATGTTTGTAAAAATATGCTAAAACATGTGCACAAGGTGATACACTTGGTGGTTGACATATTTGAGCAAGGGTAAAGAAGTTAGAGGTGAAGAGGAGTTAGTCTCACTGGTCTCAAGGTGACCGGACGCTGGTTCCAGTGGAACCAGCGCGTCCGGTCAGTTGTACCAGTAGAGATGCTGGTGTCGGTCAAACGACCGGACGCTGGGTCTTGAACGACCGGACGCTGGCGAAGTGTGTCCGGTCCTGTTGTTGGGCAGCACACAGAGGCTAGGGTCTCTGATCGGACGCTGGTAGAGTCCGGTCGTGCATGACCGGATGCGTCCGGTGGGCAAAAGGCATTTCTGGAACCTTACTAGAAACGATCGGACGCTGATGGCTCAGCGTCCGGTCAGTATTATGCACAGTGTCTGGTCAACTCAAGTGACCGTTGAAATCGGTACACGTGGCTAGCGTCGGGCGACCGGACGCTGAGGTCCAGCGTCCGGTCAACATGACCGAAGCGTCCGGTCAGCCCGTGTTGTGCCTAATGAAGGGGTACAATGGCTCTATTTCGTGGGGGCTTCTATTTAAGCCCCATGGCCGGTTGAAGCTCACACCTTTGGCCATTTTCATTAACATAGCAACCTTGTGAGCTTAGCCAAAGCCCCCCCACTCATCTCCATCATTGATTCATCATCTTTGTGAGATTGGGAGAGAATCCAAGTGCATTGCTTGAGTGTTTGCATCTAGTGGCAGTTGGTGTTCGTGTTTCGCTGTGGGGTTCGCTTGTTACTCTTGGTGGTTGACGCCACCTAGATGGCTTGGAGCAGCGAGGATCATCGAGCGGAGGGAGGTGATTGTCTTTGGCTCCGATCGTGGTGATTGTGAGGGGTTCTTGACCTTTCCCCGGTGGAGAGCCAAAAGGTACTCTAGTGGATTGCTCGTGGCTTGTATGATCCTCATCTTGTGTTGGTTGTGTGGCACCCTATTGAGGGTTTGACGTGTGATGCCAATTAGCGTGTGAACCTCCAAGTGAGTGAATCGCCACAACGAGGAGTAGCTTGCCGGCAAGCAAGTGAACCTCAGTAAAAATCATTGTGTTTATCATTTGATTCCGAGGTGATTTGTCTTCATTGTTATTCATTCTTGTGATTGATTGGCTTCTTCCTCGACACGGCGGTATAATCTTCTTGATCACTCTCTTTACATTACCGCAATCTAGTTGTCAAGCTCTTTAGTGTAGCTAGTTGTGAGAGCTTGCTTGCTTGGTTGGTGTGGCTCTTTAGTTAGCCTTTGAGAGCATACTAATATAGAGTAATGTCATAGCTATTGTGTGAATTGATACTATCTAAACTAGAATTGTGGTAGGTGGCTTGCATTTTAAGTAGGCTAGCGCAACACTTGCTTCGCCTCATAATTGTCTAACCATTTTATTAAGTGTTGTTGTAGAAATTTTATTAGGCTATTCACCCCCCCTCTAGCCATTAGGACCTTTCAAGTGGTATCAGAGCCGAGGTCACCGTGATTTGAGGCTTAACAACCTTTGGTGCAAAAATGGCTCAAATCAACAACATCAAGAAGCCACCCCAATTTGATGGCTCAAATTATCCTTATTGGAAGGCTAAGATGACAACATATATCCAGTCAATCAATAGGAAGATTTGAAAGGTGGTAGAAACAAAAATTGAGGTTGAAGATGAAGATGCTCCCACCGCCGTAGAAATACTTCTCCAAAACAATGACATTGCTCTTAGTGCCATCCATGATGCTTTGGACGAGAGAACCTTTGAGCAAATCAAGAACATTGAGAGAGCTCATGAGGCTTGGAATAAATTGGAGGAATCATTTGAGGGCACTCAAGCCGTAAAGGGTGCAAATGCATATATTCTCAAAGAGAAGTTTGCTAGCTTCAAGATGGAGGATGAAAGTGTGCTGGACATGTTCCATCGGATGGAGGTGATTGTCAATGATCTCAAAGCACTTGGTGAGAAGATAGAGGACAAGGATTTCTCAAATAAGTTCTTGAGATGTTTACCCGCAAGATTTGGCATGTTGGTCACCTTGCTAGTAAGGACCGGGTTGGACACAATGACACCAAACCAAATCTTGGAAGATATTATGACCGATGATGCTTATATAGATGATGATGAGAAGGAAGAAAAGAGGGAGAAGAAAGATGAGAAGAAGGATGATAAGAAGAAGAGTGTGGCATTCAAGGCCACATCATCCAAGGGCAAAGCTAAGCAAGAAACATCAAGTGAAGAAGATGAATCTTGGGATGATGATGATGAGAAGATGGCTCTATTTGTCAAGAGATTTGGCAACTTCATGGTGAAGAAGGGCTACCATGCTAGAAGAAAGAAGTCATCATCCAAGAACAAAGAAGAGTCAAGAAGGTGCTTCAAGTGTCGAAGCAAAGATCATCTTGTTGCTCAATGTCCATACAATAGCGACAATGATGATGACAACAAGAAGATCAAAAAGAAGGACAAGATGGCCTTCAAGAAGAAGAAGGGTGGTTCATATGTGGTCACTTGGGATAGTGATGCTTCTTCAAGTGATGATGATAGTGATGATGTCAAGACCACCAAGAAGAAGGTTCTTGTAAGCATTGCTATCAATGAGAAGCCTTCTCTCTTCGAATCTTCATCATGCTTCATGGCTAAGGCCACTAAGGTACAAACTAGTGATGATGAAAGCGATGAAGAACATAATGATGAAAATGAAAATGAAAATAACCATGATAGTGATAGTGATGATGATGAGCCTACCAAAGATGAATTGTTTGACATGCTAGAAGATGCTAAAGAACATTTTGACATTAAGAGAAGAGAATGCAAGAGCTTGAATAAGGAGGTAAAAGCCCTTAAGCAAGCCCTTGATGAGCTTAAACCAACTCATGAGAGGCTAGAGGAAGCTCATGAGAAACTAGGCAAGGCTCACAAGAAGCTTGAAAAAGCTCATTCTTCTTTGCTTAATGAGCAAAATAAAAAGAAGCATGTTGAAACTTGCAATATAGGCTTAACTTATGATATAATTGATAAATCACTATCTATGCCTATCATTATTGCTCCTACTAACCCTTCTTGTAGCACTTCCACTTCTACCTCTTCTAGTAGTGATGGTCTCACTTGTGATGCCTCACTAGTGGTTGAGAATGAGAACCTCAAGAAGGAGGTCAATAAGCTCACTCACACCTTAGCTAAGGCTTATGGTGGTGAGGACCGCTTGCTTATGTGCTTGAGTAGCCAATGAGCTTCTCTCTACAAAGAGGGATTGGGCTACACCCCCAAGAAAGGCAAGACGGCCTTTGCTCCTCACAAGACTAGTTTTGTGAAGAACAATGGTCGGTTTTGCACTAGTTGCAAGCAAGTTGGTCATGTAGAGCAAAAATGCATGAACAAGAAATTACAAGCTAATGTATCCTTCATAAAGCTTGATTCATGCTATATGCTTACTAAGGGTACAAATGGTGTGAAGGCTAAGTTCATTGGTAAACTATGGATGGGCTCAAAGAAGAAAGCCATTTGGGTACCAAAGAGCTTAGTGACTAACCTTCAAGGACCCAAGTAAGTTTGGGCACCTAAAAAGAATTGATCTTCTTTTGTAGGTTAATTATAAAGCCGGAGGAAGGCATTGGGTTCTTGATAGTGGGTGCACTCAACACATGACCGGTGATGTAAGAATGTTCAACTCAATCAACACCAATGGCAATGCTGGTTATGATAATATCACATTTGGTGATAATGGCAAAGGCAAGATTGCAATATCCAATGACATGAGTGTAGGGTCGAGATGGTGGACTAGAGGGGGGGTGAATAGTCTTTTCTAAAATTAATCGCGTCGGCTAGCCAAAACAAGTGTGGAATTAAAACTATTGGTTTAGCCAAAACTACACCCCTCTATCTATGTTCTCTAGCACCTTCTAAAGATACTAATCAAGCAACAAAGGTGCCGGGCTAGCTAAAGCTCACCTAACCAATTCTAGGAACAAGGTCACACAAACCTATGCCACTAGTACTTTAAGCAACAAGGGAGCTCCTACAAATGGTAGTAAGCAAAAGCACAAAGCCACCCAATGCTCACTAGCAATGCTCAATAACAAGGCAACCAATGCCAAATTAGAGAGCGCAAATACTTAGCTACACAAACTAAGCAAAGTGACTAACAAGGTTACACAAACCAAATTAGCCACGCAAGGGAGCTACTTCTATGCTACACAAGCAAGAAGGTAACTAGTAAGCTACACAAGCTAACTAATTACAAGAGCAACTACACAAGCATAATGTATATGAAAGTAATTACAAGCTTGTGTAACGAGGATGCAAACCAACGGGAAGAACAAGGTTGACACGGTGATTTTTCTCCTGAGGTTCATGTGTTTACCAACATGCTACGTCCCCATTGTGTCGACCGCTCACTTGGTGGTTCGGCGGCTAATTGGCATCACCCGCCAAACCCGCATGTCAGACACCGCAAGAACCTACCCTGAAAGTGAGGGTAGCTCAATGACACGCTCAACTAGAGTTGCTCTTCGTGGCTCCCACGGGGCGAGCACAATGTCCCTCACAAAGCTCTTCTTCGGAGCACCGCACAAGCTTCTTACGGGCTTCGACAGAGACCACCACCAAGCCATCTAGGAGATGGCAACCTCCAAGAGTAACAAGCACCACTGGCTTGCAACTCGATCACCTAGTGCCACTCGATGCAACCTCACGATGCAATCGCACTAGAATCGCTTCTCTCACATAATCGAATGATCACAATCAAGTATATGTGAGATGGAGGGCTCCCAAGCACTACTACACAAGCCACTAAGGCTCTAGTGTGCTCAGCTTTCGACCCAAGGCCGACCATGGCTTCTATTTATAATCCCATGAACAAATAGAGCTGTTACCCCTTCACTGGGAAAAAGTTGGGACGACCGGATGCTCTGGTCCGATCGATCGGACGCTGGACCTCAGCGTCCGGTCGTGCGATGCACGCCACATATCCCCTGCTTCAAATATTGTTCGCCCAATCTCAACGGTCATCTGTCGACCAGGCGCTCCAGCTTGAACTGACCGGATGCAGCAACCCCAGCATCCAGTTGTTTCCAGTAAGGTACCGGACATGACCGGATGCGTCCGGTCGGTCATGATAGGACGCAGCACCAGCGTCCGATCACCTCCAGCAACACTGATCTACCTGCGTCATCACATGTCACCTTGACTAGATGCATACGGCTAGCATCCGGTCACTTCCAGCGCCAGCGTCCGGTCGATGACCGACGCCTGCCCGCTGACTTCCACTACTGACCGGACGCTGGAATCCAGCGTCTGGTCACTACGTGACCAGTGTCTGGTCCACTCTATGAGACCCTATTTTTCAGAATAGGGAACCGGTGGCACCATCGGACTGTCCGCACTCTACGGGCGGACACTCCACCGGTGGAGTTTCAAACCCTTCTCACCTCCGTTCCATCGCCGAGTTGATCCACATCAACTCTAACTTTATCTCCTTTGTAAATGTGCCAACACCACCAAGTGTACACCACCATGTGTATGTGTGTTAGCATTTTCACAATCATTTTTCAAAGGATTAGCCACTCAACTTGCCATGCCACTCAATCCTAGCAATGATGCAAAGTTAGATCCCTCGAGTGGCACTAGATGACCGATATGCAAACAAGTTTGCCCCTCTTGATAGAACAGCCATCTATCCTAAACCCGGTCATCAACTTCTCTACACACCTATGACCAGTGAAATGAAATGCCCTAGGTTATACCTTTGCCTTGCGCATTCCATTCCATCTCCTCCAATGTTGATGCAACACATGCACCAACATGATCAACAATGATATGATCCACTTCATATCATCATGTGATCATATTGGTTCATCGATCTTGACATCACTTGCTTTTCACCGTTGCCTTCATCCATCGGTGCCAAGTCTTGCTCAAGCTTCACCGCCACACGGTCCATCGCTCCAAAGCCTCCGACTTGCCCTTCACGCTTGCAACCGGTCCATCAAGCCAAGTCTTGTCTTGATCTTCTCCACCTTAATCACATGACTCAATGTCATGTCTCATTTGCAATGAGCTCCTTCATCATCACATGTGTGAGCTTTGCAACATCTCCAGCCATTTTTACCTTCATGGCATATGTTGCTCACACATATGTATCTGTGGACTAATCACCTGTGTATCTCACATAAACATAATTAGTCCACCTAGGTTGTCACTCAATTACCAAAACCACACAGGGACCTTTCAATCTCCCCCTTTTTAGTAATTGATGACAACTCTACAAAGATATGGAAATTAAGCTCTTTTGGATTCATGTTGCTTGCCCAAGCAATTTTACCATGTGTAAATGATTTTGGACAAGTACCACAAACCCAAAATGGTAGTATTCGCTCCCCTTACATATGTGCTAGATTGTTTGTTTTGAAGCTCACACATATGCATAGATTTAAATTGTGGAAGAGTAATTACTACCAAATGATGCTAAGGTATATAGAATAAACCTTTGAAGCGTATACCAATCAGAGTTGCACCTTTAAGTTCATCCTTAGCACCATGGTTAGCTAGATATCACTTGGAAATAAAAGCACTAGATACCTTTGTGAGATCAACATTAAAAGCAAGGTACTAACATTACTTGAAAAGCATACCAAGTGTCTAGCTATCATCCTATGCATGCTAGTTATCAAATCATCATTTAAGTTCTACAACTAGCATACACCACACAAGCATGCATATTGAATTTGAAAGCTTATGCAATGCAAGCAGGCACATGAATATGCACATATCAAATGCAATCAATCAAAGTTCATGAGTTTGCTCCCCCTACTTGTGTGCTTCTCTTTGATCCATCTCTTTTCTTCAATATTGCTCCCTCTTTGTCCATGTCCATGTCCAACCTCTACTTCTTTGAGCTTTTATATCTTATCTCTCCCCCTTGTACAATCTCAATCTCAAAGTATCTCAAAGTTTTCATATCTTTGTATAATCTCTCCCCCTTTGTCATCAATTTCCATAAAAGGTGTGCTTCTCATTGATGCAAAGGTATGCATTTGGGGTAGATGGTTGAGGCTTGAATCTTACATTTTTTATGGACATCACTTGATTGTTGGAATGACACCATTTGTAAATACCACTTGTAACTTATACCACTTGTATCGTGTGTAGGGCTTCTTGAGATACCACACATAAGATTTTTGATCTTGAGATCAATTTGTGGGACACCTCCCCCTATGTGATAGCATGGGTCATCCATTTGATACACTTGAGCTCTTGTAGGTGAAGGATGCATTCTTCATTTGATGATCACTTAAAGTTGAGGATCACTTGTGGAACCATCGTCTTGCATGATTGATACCATGTGTAGATATGATATCACTTGAAAGAATCTTCTAGTATGGAACCACTTGTTGGATTTATCAATAGAAACCATTTCTTGAACATTTGCTATCTTCATGAGTACCACTTATAGGATATCACTTGTGAGTTGATCTAGACATCACTTGTAGATTCTTGATGAAATACTTGAGTCTAGATACCACTTGTAACAAACAAACTAGATATCCATTTGCATTGTTGTCTTGTGCTTGCACTCTTATCACTATCATGAGCTTCTATGGTTGACTTGAATTAAATTGATTTGCCTAAGCTTTCAAGTCCGGTTTGAACCAATGACAAGCTTCTTCACTCCTCTTGCAAGGGTTATTTTGCCAATGTTGTACTTGTCACTTGTTAGCAATCCAAATTAAGTCAAGTAATTGGGTTCACTAGCTCATGAACAAATTCATATACTAACCACTAGATCAAGTAATCATTCAAGCAATAGTGGTAGACTATGAATTTAAACATTTCATTTGTTATACATGATCATATGAAGCATGTACTATATGCACTAACCGCATACTAGTAAGGGATGAAATGATCATGCACATTACAATGATACATTTGCTATGTTGGAGTAGAGGATAGTCACATAGATTCCAATTTATTACTCCAATAGCAATGTGAAGTCCAATTATAAGCTTGGTGAAGACCAATAGATACCATATTGAATTCCATTCTTCACCCATATGAAATGAATACCACTTATGATCAAGTGTACTTTCTTGTTGTGGTTGGCTTGCTTCATCTTTTGATCTTTGCTTGCATGAGAGAACTATTTGGAATACCACTTGAAATATCATGACTAGCTTTCTTTTGGGTGTTGCTTGCTTTTCTTGATCAACCCTTTTGATTGCTTCAACTAAGCATCTCAAATGTTTCTCGGATCACCACTTCTATGTTAGCCTTCCAAGTACCACACTTAGTTCACCTACACATAGGCGGCAAGCCCCTACACTAGGGAGAAGTGACCTCTCTCCAATAATCATTCTTGATACTCACTTGAAATGACTTGATTGATTGATCCAAGTGATGGACTTGAGTAACCTTGATTTCTTCTTTAAGTCCTTTTCTTTCTTCTTGTTTAAGTCCTTTTTTTACCAAATGATTTCCAATAGTCACTAGAACTTAAACTTCAACTTCATCTTGAGTTTGATCTTGATCTTTCAATTTGAGTACCGAATGTGTGCAAAGTACACTCCACAATCAAATAGCCTTGTACTCTTTGCTTGTCATGCTTCTAGATCATCTCAAAACTAAACTTAGGTACCTCAAACACTTGTAAATATGTTTCCAACTTGAGGACCTTTCAATCAAAGTGACTCTAGATCAATCCAACATTTGTCACTTTTTTGATAGATTTTGTACCCTTCAAATAAATAAGCATATCTTCCAAAGTACAAATCCAAATACCACTAAATTTGGTGGAGGTGTGCAATACTAAGTTACCTAGCAGCTGTAAAAAATTTAGATTCATTTGACTTCTAGATTGCTACCAGATTTCAATTCTTCCACCACTACTATATGCTGAGAACAGCTGCACTATAGCTGATAAGATCCACTCCAAAACCGAAGCATTTCTTATCCAATTCTCATGAAAATTGTACAGCATCTTATACCCTAAGTCTAGAGCAAGTACATCAATTTTTATGCCAATCCAATAAGTGTTGATTACTCAAACATGGCTAAGATCACAGCTAGCTCAGATTCTCAATTATAGGACAGATTTCAATAATTGAGCTATACTTCATCATGTATGAATCAAACTTGAAACTAACTTATTTGAATACTTCCATAAGACATATATCCATTCAAATCACTTACTAAATTTCATCTCTTGAATTTATCCAACATAAATCAATCCAAACTTGATTACTAAGCAATTATCCATTCAATCAACTTATAGCAAGCAACTTTACATATTTATCCAATTCAATCAACTCATATGCACCCAAATAAAATGATCAACAAGAGATATACCTTGGTTAGCTCATGATCATCCAACTAGCAAGCTTCAACTCAATTATTTGCAAGTCATCAAATATATCCAATGAATCATCAACAACTTGAAATTGACACTTGTATGTTGTAGCATATTTGGACTTCACTCAATTTGTCATGGCATTGGGATAATGATCATCACTTAGCAATACTTGGCTCAACTACATGATCAACAAGATGAATATCATTTGAACTAAGCCTCCAATGCCGATGGTACCTACAAACAATCATCCACTTTTTGATGGTACCCAAACAAGTTTGGGTCCTCTCAAATTAGGAGCAACATACTTAGGCAACGCCTTAGTATGAGTAGCGGGATGTTTTGCTATAGCAACCATAGAGGTACCATTACCATCCTTTCTAAGCACATTATTATCAATAATTGAAATAGGCTTAGAAATATCACCTAGGGGACATGAATGTGCCATGTGTCCCCTTTCCCGGCATGAGTAGCACTTTCTCTTTGCTTAAGCTTTCTCTTCTTTGCTCATATGGTGCATCTCATTGCCTTGCCTCTCATGGATTGCTTGAGCCTTCTTCTCAAGCTTGGTAGAACACTTAGAGGCAAAGTATCCCATACTTCCACACTTGAAGCACTTGATGTGAGCATAATCTTTCTTCTCATCTTCATTCTTGCTCATCATCTTGGCATCTTGAGTTTGCATTGGATGCCTTGCCTTTCCACCCCTTCTTGTTTTCTTCTTCTTCATCATCAAGTCATCACCATCTTCATGATTGATCTTGATTTGCTCTTGGGGTGTCTTCTCTTGCTCAACTTGTGGCTTTGGTTGAGGCTCTTTTAGTTGCTTCACCAATTGCTTGGTTGGGCACATTGAGGTAAGGTGACCCCAAGTGCGGCACTTGAAGCACTTCACATGCTTGAGCCTCTCTTCTTCTTTTATCTTCTTTAGCTTCTCAATGTTAGGGCAACCACTTGCAAAGTGTCCCGTTTTATGACACCAGTAGCACATGGTATGAGAGAGCTTTCTTTGTTGTAGCTCCTTCATCTTTCTTTCTCTCTTTCTTTCGCCCTTTGTCATCTTCTTCTTGAATCCAAGGCCACACTTGTCACCATAGTTTCTTTGAGTCTTCAACATGTGTTTAAAGGTGACTTTTGAGTTGTAGCACCTCTCTAACTTGTTGCTCAATTTCTTCACTTCACTTTTAAGCTCATTGTTCTCCTTCAAAAGGTTAGTCTCACAAGACATAGAAGTAGAACAAGCATCTAATTATGAAGAGCATGACATATCTAATAAATCATCACAAGAGGTGGATACATGCTTCTTGTCTACATCACAAGGGTTAGCAACATTTTACAATTTATCATTTGATCCATGTGATGAGCTCTCATTATTTTTAAGTTTCTTTGTAAACACTTTAATGAGAGAAGCATGTTGTTCTAATAATTCATCATGAGATGCAAGTAGTGTCTCATGATTCAATTTTAGCTCATCATGTGAAGATTTATAAGCATCAAGTAATTTCTTATGTTCTTCACAAGAGTTCTTTAGAAATGAGTTTCCGTTTTCTAAGTTCAATGTTTTAGCTTTCTCATTTTCTAAAGACATGGTCATGCTAGCAAGTCTACTAACAAGCTCATCATATGAATCAACATAATCAACCACATTATCATTTGTTACCTTGGTGTCACCTTGTGACATGAAGCAATGTGGTGATGTAGTTGGAGAGCTTGTAGTAGCGTCTTCATCATGGCTTGAGCATGAACCATCATCACCATCAAGTGTGCATGGGGTAGCATCATCACTTGCAACACTTGTGGCATCATCATCAACCTTGTCAAGTGAACTTGTAGTAGATCGATCATCACCATCATCACTTGACCATGAGGTGGAGCAATCTTCCACAATCACCAAATTGTGGTTATGCTCAACACACTCATGCACCTCCTTCTTGGGCTCATCCTCCTTCTTGAATTTGCCATCATCCCACGTGGAGGAATCACCAAAGGTTTCCTTGATGGACTCCCATATCTCATGAGTGGTTCCCTTGATGTTTACTTGTTTCATCAAATCAAAGCTTAAAGCATCCATTAGAAAACAACAAGCATGTGCATCAAATTCATAGAGAACTCTTTGAGCTTTGGTGAGATTTCTATGGTCCAAGACATGGGTGAGACCACCTATGACAACCCACCAAAATTTAGGTCCCTTTGCATGAAAATGATCAAGCATGTGATTTTTCCAAAGTACAAAGTTTGTGCCATCAAAAATATGTGTCTCACAAACATCTAGCCCATTAGACGCCATCCTCTTGGATCGGTGAAGACCACAAATGAGAGACCTAGCTCCGATACCACTTGTAGGGTTGAGATGGCAGACTAGAGGGGGGGGTGAATAGTCGTTTCTAAAATTAATCGCGTCGGCTAGCCGAAACAAGTATGGAATTAAAACTATTGGTCTAGCCAAAACTTCACCCCTCTATCTATGTTCTCTAGCACCTTCTAAAGATACTAATCAAGCAACAAAGGTGCTGGGCTAGCTAAAGCTCACCTAACCAATTCTAGGAGCAAGGTCACACAAACCTATGTCACTAGTACTTTAAGCAACAAGGGAGCTCCTACACATGCTAGTAAGCAAAAGCACAAAGCCACCTAATGCTCACTAGCAATGCTCAATAACAAGGCAACCAATGCCAAATTAGAGAGCGCAAATACTTAGCTACACAAACTAAGCAAAGTGACTAACAAGGTTACACAAACCAAATTAGCCACGCAAGGGAGCTACTTCTATGCTACACAAGCAAGAAGGTAACTAGTAAGCTACACAAGCTAACTAATTACAAGAGCAACTACACAAGCACAATGTATATATAAGTAATTACAAGCTTGTGTAACGAGGATGCAAACCAATGAGAAGAACAAGGTTGACACGGTGATTTTTCTCCCAAGGTTCACGTGTTTGCCAACACACTACGTCTCCGTTGTGTCGACCGCTCACTTGGTGGTTCGGTGGCTAATTGGCATCACCCACCAAGCCCGCACGTCGGACACCACAAGAACCTACCCTGAAAGTGAGGGTAGCTCAATGACACACTCAACTAGAGTTGCTCTTCATGGCTCCCACGGGGCGAGCACAATGCCCCTCACAAAGCTCTTCTCCGGAGCACCGCACAAGCTTCTTGCGGGCTTCGACGGAGACCACCACCAAGCCATCTAGGAGGTGGCAACCTCCAAGAGTAACAAGCACCACCGGCTTGCAACTCAATCACCTAGTGCCACTCGATGCAACCTCACGATGCAATTGCACTAGAATCGCTTCTCTCACACAATCGAATGATCACTATCAAGTATATATGAGATGGAGGGCTCCCAAGCACTACTACACAAGCCACCAAGGCTCTAGTGTGCTCAACTTTTGACCCAAGGCTGACCATGGCTTCTATTTATAACCCCACGAACAAATAGAGCCGTTACCCCTTCACTGGGAAAAAGTTGGGATGACCGGACGCTCCGGTCTGATCGACCGGACGTTGGACCTCAGCGTCCGGTCGTGCGATGCATGCCACGTATCCCCTGCTTCAAATACTGTTTGCCCGATCTCAATGGTCATCTGTCGACCAGATGCTCCAGCTTGAACTGACCGGACACAGCAACCCCAGCGTCCAGTCGTTTCCAGTAAGGTACCGGACATGACCGGACGCGTCTGGTCGGTCGTGATTGGACACAGCACCAGTGTCTGGTCACCTCTAGCAACACTGCTCTGCCTGCATCATCACACGTCACCTTGACTGGATGCATAAGGCCAGTGTCCGGTCACTTCCAGCGCCAGCGTCCGGTCAATGACCGACGCCTGCCCGTTGACTGCCACTACTGACCAGATGCTGGAACCCAGTGTCCGGTCACTACGTGACCAGTGTCCGGTCCACTCTGTGAGACCCTATTTTTTACAACAGGGCACCGGTGGCACCATCGGACTATCCGCACTCTACAGGCGGACACTCCGCCGGTGGAGTTTCAAACCCTTCTCACCTCTGTTTCATCGCCAAGTTGATCCACATCAACTCCAACTTCATCTCCTTCGTAAATGTGCCAACACCACCAAGTGTACACCACCATGTGTATGTGTGTTAGCATTTTCACAATCATTTTTCAAAGGATTAGCCACTCAACTTGCCACGCCACTCAATCCTAGCGATGATGCAAAGTTAGATCACTCGAGTGGCACTAGATGACCGATATGCAAATAAGTTTGCCCCTCTTGATAGAACGGCCATCTATCCTAAACCTAGTCATCAACTTCTCTACACACCTATGACCGGTGAAATGAAATGCCCTAGGTTATACCTTTGCCTTGCGCATTCCATTCCATCTCCTCCAATGTTGATGCAACACATGCACCAACATGATCAACAATGATATGATCCACTTCATATCATCACGTGATCATATTGGTTCATCGATCTTGACATCACTTGCTTTTCACCACTGCCTTTATCCATCAGTGCCAAGTCTTGCTCAAGCTTCACCGCCACGCGATCCATCGCTCCAAAGCCTCCGACTTGCCCTTCACGCTTGCAACCGGTCCATCAAGCCAAGTCTTGTCTTGATCTTCTCCACCTTGATCACATGACGCAATGTCATGTCTCATTTGTAATGAGCTCCTTCATCATCACATGTGTGAGCTTTGCAACATCTCCAAGCCATTTTCACCTTCATAGCATATGTTGCTCACACATATATATCTATGGACTAATCACCTATGTATCTCACATAAACACAATTAGTCCACCTAGGTTGTCACTCAATTACCAAAACCACATAGGGACCTTTCAATGAGCATATCCAATGTGTTGCTAGTAGAGAGCTTGAACTTCAATTTGCTATCCGTGGCTCAATTGTGTGATCTTGAATTTAAATGCATATTTGGGATAGATGATGTAGAGATCATAAGTGTAGATGGCTCTAACTTGATCATCAAAGGCTTTAGATATGAGAATCTATACTTGGTTGATTTTAATGCTAGTGAAGCTAGATTATCTACATGCTTGTTCACTAAGTCTAGCATGGGTTGGTTATGGCATATAAGGCTTGGTCATGTTGGAATGAAACAATTGAATAGATTGGTTAAGCATGACTTGGTTAGAGGCTTGAAAGATGTTGTGTTTGAGAAGGATAAACTTTGTAGCTCTTGTCAAGCCGGCAAACAAGTTGGAAACACCCATCCTAAGAAAAGCATGATGAGCACTAGTAAAGCATTTGAGTTATTGCATATGGACTTGTTTGGGCCAACACAATACACTAGCATTGGTGGTAACAAATATGGCTTTATGATAGTGGATGACTACACTAGATACACATGGGTATTCTTTTTAGTGGACAAAAGTGATGTATTTACAACATTCAAATCATTTGTCAAGGGCATTCACAATGAGTTTGAAACAACCATCAAGAGAGTTAGAAGTGACAATGGTAGTGAGTTCAAGAACAATAGAATTGATGAGTTGTGTGATGAATTTGGAATTAGACATCAATTCTCGGCCAAGTACACACCTCAATCAAATGGCCTTGTTGAGAGGAAGAATAGAACACTCATTGATATGGCAAGGTCTATGCTTAGTGAGTACAATATGAGTCAATCTTTTTGGGCTGAAGCTATCAACATGGCTTGCTATTGTAGCAACCGTCTCTATTGTCACCCATTGAAAGAGAAGACAACATATGATCTCTTCAATGGTAGAAAGCCTAACATTGCATATTTTCAGGTCTTTGGCTGCAAATGCTATATCTTGAAGAAAGGCACTAGACTAGGCAAGTTTGACAAGAAATGTGATGAAGGATTCCTACTTGGTTATTCTACTACAAGCAAAGCATATAGAGTTTGGAATTTAGATAGTGGTACTCTTGAGGAAGTTCATGATGTTGAATTTGATGAAACCAAGGGTTCACAAGAAGAGAATGATAACTTGGAAGATGTTAGAGACATTCACCTTTCAAATGCCATGAAGAACATGGATGTTGGTGAATTGAGGCCTAGGCAAGTGAATGATGATAAAGATGATCAAGTGCAAGTGCTCTCCAACTCAAATGTGCAAGATGATACAAATCAAGTTAGCACAAGTGGCACTCATGATAATGAACAAAATCAAGTGGCTAGTACATCATCTCAATCCAATGATCAAGCAAGTGCAAGCAATCAAGTTCCAATCCTCCAACCAACCAATATTGTAAGGGATCATCCATTGGATACTATCATTGGTGATATTTCAAGAGATGTGCAAACTAGATCAAGATTGGCTTTATTTTGTGAGCATTTCTCATTTGTGTCATCCATTGAACCAAAGAAGATAGATGAAGCATTGAAGGATGTTGATTGGGTGAATGCTATGCATGAAGAGTTAAATAACTTCACAAGAAATCAAGTATGGGAATTAGTAGAGAGACCAAAGGGACATAATGTGATTGGAACCAAATAGGTCTTTAGAAACAAGCAAGATCAAGATGGGATAGTAGTAAGGAACAAAGCAAGATTAGTAGCACAAGGCTATACACAAGTTGAAGGTCTTGACTTTGAAGAAATATATGCCCCGGTTGCTAGATTGGAAGCAATTAGAATCTTGCTAGCCTATGCTTGTACCCACAACATCAAGCTCTATCAAATGGATGTTAAGAGTGCATTCCTAAATGGCTACATCAATGAAGAAGTATATGTTGAGCAACCTCCCGGTTTTGAAGATGACAAGAAGCCCAACCATGTGTACAAGTTGAAGAAGGCATTGTATGGCTTGAAGCAAGCACCTAGAGCATGGTATGAGAGATTAAGGGATTTCCTACTCTCTAAAGGGTTCACAATGGGCAAGGTTGACACCACTCTTTTCATCAAGAAGACTGGAAAGGACTTATTTGTATTGTAAATCTATATTGATGACATCATATTTGGATCAACCAATCAAGATTTTTGTGATGAGTTTGGAGAGATGATGGCTAATGAGTTTGAGATGTCCATGATTGGAGAGTTGAGTTACTTCCTTGGTCTTCATATCAAGCAATTGAAGAATGGTACATCTGTGAGTCAAGGCAAGTACATCAAGGATATGATCAAGAAGTTTGGCATGAGTGATAGCAAAGCTATTAGCACACCAATGGGAACAAATGGCAACTTGGATAGTGATGCAAGTGGAAATATGGTGGAAAAATTGTATCGGTCTATGATTGGAAGCCTACTCTATGTGACTGCATCAAGGCCGGATGTCATGTTTAGTGTATGCATGTGTGCAAGATTTCAAGCCTCACCAAGAGAAAGTCATTTGAAGGCTATAAAGAGAATATTGAGGCACTTGAAGCATACACCAAATGTTGGTTTATGGTATCCCCAAGGAGCAAAGTTTGAGCTAGTTGGTTACTCTAACTCGGATTATGGGGATGCAAGGTTGAAAGGAAGAGCACTTCGGGCACATGTCAATTGTTGGGAAGATCACTTGTCTCATGGTCATCAAAGAAGCAAAATAGTGTTGCATTATCAACCGCCGAAGCCGAATACATATCCGCCGATAGTTGTTGTGCACAAGTACTTTGGATGAAGGTGAAAGGTCCTAATGGCTAGAGGGGGGGGTGAATAGCCTAATAAAATTTCTACAACAACACTTAACAAAATAGTTAGACAATTATGAGGCGAAGCAAGTGTTGCGCTAGCCTACTCAAAATGCAAGCCACCTACCACAATTCTAGTTTAGATAGTGTCGATTCACACAAGAGCTATGACACTACCTTATGTTAGTGTGCTCTCAAAGGCTAACTAAAGAGCCACACCAACCAAGCAAGCAAGCTCTCACAACTAGCTACACTAAAGAGCTTGTCAACTAGTTTACGGTAAAGTAAAGAGAGTGATCAAGACGGTTATACCGCCGTGTAGATGAAGAACCAATCAATCACAAAGATGAATAACAATGAAGACCAATCACCTCGGAATCAATGATGAACACAATGATTTTTATCGAGGTTCACTTGCTTGCCGGCAAGCTACTCCTCGTTGTGGCGATTCACTCACTTGGAGGTTCATGCGCTAATTGGCTTCACACGCCAAACCCTCAATAGGGTGCCGCACAACCAACACAAGATGAGGATCACACAAGCCACGAGCAATCCACTAGAGTACCTTTTGGCTCTCCACAGGGGAAAGGTCAAGAACCCCTCACAATCACCACGATCAGAGCCAGAGACAATTACCACCCTCCGCTCAATGATCCTCGCTGCTCCAAGCTGTCTAGGTGGCGGCACCCATCAAGAGTAACAAGCGAAATCTATAGCGAAACACGAACACCAAGTGCCTCTAGATGCAAACACTCAAGCAATGCACTTGGATCACTCCCAATCTCACTATGATGATGAATCAATGATGGAGATGAGTGGGAGGACTTTGGCTGAGCTCACAAGGTTGCTATGTCAATGTAAAATGCCAAAGATATGAGCTACAGCCGGCCATGGGGCTTAAATAGAAGCCCCCATAGAATAGAGACGTTATACCCCTTCACTGGGCAAAACACGCTCTGACCGGACGCTCTGGTCATACTGACCGGACCCTGGACTCAGCGTCCAGTCCACTGATCTTTGCCACGTGTCACATTGAGTTAAAACAAGACCGTCAGATCTCAACGGCTAAGTGCCGACCGGACGCTCTGGTATTACTGACCGGACCCTAGAGCCTCAGTGTCCAGTCGAGTACAGTAAGGGTCCAAATCCGTTTTTCCTCGACCGGACGCGTCTGGTCCACCTCGACCGGACATGGCCTAGCATCTGGTGGTATACCCTAGCTACTGTACCACTAGGTCAGCGTAACCAGACGTAGACAGTCAGTGTCCGGTGCATTCAGATCCAGCGTCCGGTCACTTGACCAACGTCGGCATCTCCTCTGTCTTCTTCACCCTTGCTCAAATGTGCTAACCACCAAGTGTATCACCTTGTGCACATGTGTTAGCATATTTTCACAAACATTTTCAAGGGTGTTAGCACTCCACTAGATCCTAAATGCATATGCAATGAGTTAGAGCATCTAGTGGCACTTTGATAATCGTATTCCGATACGAGTTTCACCCCTCTTAATAGTACGGCTATCTAACCTAAATGTGATCACACTCTCTAAGTGTCTTGATCACCAAAACAAAATAACTCCTACAAGTTATACCTTTGCCTTGAGCTTTTTGTTTTTCTCTTTCTTCTTTTTAAGTTTAAGCCCTTGATCATTGACATGCCATCACCATTGTCATGTTATGATCTTCATTAGCTTCTCCACTTGAAGTGTGCTACCTATCTCATGATCACTTGATAAACTAGGTTAGCACTTAGGGTTTCATCAATTCACCAAAACCAAACTAGAGCTTTCAATCTCCCCCTTTTTGGTAATTGATGACAACCCTTATACAAAGATATGAAATAAAATTCAATTGAATCCATGTTGCTTGCCCAAGCATATTTACCATGTGTAAAAGGATATGGACAAGTTTCATGAACCCCAAATGGTAGCAATTGCTCCCCCTACATATGTGCTAAGAGTTTGGATTGTAGCTTGCACATATGCTTAGATAGAAAATATAGGAGTCAATGTCTACCACATGATGCTAAGGTATAAAAGATGGACCTTTGAAGCGTGATACCAATCGGAGTGCACCAATATATCATCCTTAGCACCATGGTTAGCTCAATACCACTTAGAAATATTTGGAAATGAAATCACTAGATATTCTATACATGCTAGTTTTCATTTCATTATTCAAACCTACAACTAGCATACATCACACAAGCATGGATGTTTAAGTTTAATACTTGTGCCATGCAAGCAAACATGTGAAATGCACATTCAAATGCACCAAACAAGTTCATGAGCTTGCTCCCCCTACTTGTGTGCTCAAAATTTTAGTTGATCCCTTTCCTTTGTTATATCTCTCCCCCTATATCATATATCAAGATATCTTTATATTTTCACTATCTTTGCTACTATCTTTGTTTCTCTCCCCCTTTGTCATCAATGACCACAAAGGTTCTAAATATAGATAGTATTGCATGTAGGGTCGAGATTATCAATGTCAATCAATGGGGTGAGGATCATTTTCCTAAATTTGGTCCAATCTAGATTATTTCCCAAAGATATTTAACTCGGTTTGATCCAAGGACAAGCTTCTTCACACCTCCAAATAAGGGTTATCTTGTACCATGTTGAGTTAAATACTTATAGCTCATTTTCTAGATCAAACACTAGGTTTGCAAACCCACAAACATGTTATATGCCGTCACTAGATCAAGTCAAGCATAGAAGCAATAGTGATACCATATAGACATCAAAATCATTTGATTTTCATGAATGAGCCTAATAAAATAGAACCACTTGAAAGGTCCTAATAAGATTGAAAATATGACTAGATGCACTAAACATGTCCTTAGCAAGGATGTATGCCATGCCAATCAACTTTTACCTTGGATTGCTCGAAGGAGAGGCATGCCATATGAGTGGGGGTGCATCAACACATATTTGAGAAATCCAATATGTTCAACTCATTCTTTAGCTTGCAAAACCTTTTCTCATCCAATGGCTTGGTGAATATATCAGCAAGTTGATCTTCGATGCCTACACTCTCAATGCAAATGTCCCCTTTTTGTTGGTGATCTCTTATGAAATGGTGGCGAACATCAATGTGCTTCGTTCTTGCATGTTGAACTGGATTGTTGGTTAGCTTGATTGCACTCTCATTGTCACATAGCAATGGCACTTTCTTGAACTTGATTCCAAAGTCACTCAAGGTGGCCTTCATCCAAAGTACTTATGCACAACAACTACCGGCGGATATGTATTCGGCTTCGGTGGTTGATAATGCAACACTATTTTGCTTCTTTGATGACCATGAAACAAGTGATCTTCCCAACAATTGACATGTGCCCGATGTGCTCTTTCTTTCAACCTTGCATCCCGCATAATCCGAGTCA
This sequence comes from Miscanthus floridulus, assembly GCF_019320115.1. Lineage (NCBI taxonomy): Eukaryota > Viridiplantae > Streptophyta > Magnoliopsida > Poales > Poaceae > Miscanthus > Miscanthus floridulus. The sequence continues at coordinate 89,480,077 of NC_089596.1, read as the reverse complement.
GAGTAACCAACTAACTCAAACTTTGCTCCTTTGGGATATCACAAAAAAACATTTGGTGCATGCTTCAAGTACCTCAATATTCTCTTTGTAGCCTTCAAATGACTTTCTCTTGGTGAGGCTTGAAATCCTGCACACATGCATACACTAAACATGACATCCGGCCTTGATGCGGTCACATAGAGTAGGCTTCCAATCATAGACCAATATAACTTTTGATCTACCATATTTCCACTTGCATCACTATCCAAGTTGCCATTGGTTCCCATTGGTGTGTTAATGACTTTGCTATCAATCATGCCAAACTTCTTGATCATATCCTTGATGTACTTGCCTTGACTCACAAATGTACCATTCTTTAATTGCTTGATTTGCAGACCAAGGAAGTAACTCAATTCTCCAATCATGGACATTTCAAACTCATTAGCCATCATCTTTCCAAACTCATCACAAAATTCTTGATTGGTTGATCCAAATATGATGTCATCAACATAGATTTGCAATACAAATAGATCTTTTCCAATCTTCTTGATAAAAAGAGTGGTGTCAACTTTGCCCATTGTGAACCCTTTAGAGAGGAGGAAGTCCCTCAATCTCTCATACCATGCTCTAGGTGCTTGCTTCAAGCCATACAATGCCTTCTTCAACTTGTACACATGGTTGGACTTCTTGTCATCTTCAAAACTGGGAGGTTGCTCAATATATACTTCTTCACTGATGTAACCATTGAGAAATGCACTCTTAACATCCATTTGATAGAGCTTGATGTTGTGAGCACAAGCATAGGCTAGCAAGATTCTTATTGCTTTCAATCTAGCAATCGGGGCATATGTTTTTCCAAAGTCAAGACCTTCAACTTGTGTATATCCTTGTGCTACCAATCTTGCTTTATTCGTTACTACTATCCCATCTTGATCTTGCTTGTTTCTAAAGACCCATTTGGTTCCAATCACATTGTGTCCCTTTGGTCTTTCTACCAACTCCCATACTTGATTTCTTGTGAAGTTATTCAATTCTTCATGCATAGCATTCACCCAATCAACATCCTTCAAAGCTTCATCTATCTTCTTTGGTTCAATAGATGACACAAATGAGAAGTGTTCACAAAATGATGCCAATCTTGATCTTGTTTGTACACCTCTTGAAATATCTCCAATTATAGTGTCCAAAGGATGATCTCTTGTAATATTGGTTGGTTGGAGGATTGGAACTTGATTGCTTGCACTTTCTTGATCATTGGGTTGAGATGATGTACTAGCTACTTGATCTTGTTCATTGTCATGAGATCCACTTGCATTAACTTGATTTGTATCATCTTGCACATTTGAGTTAGAGAGCACTTGTACTTCATCATCATTTACTTGCCTAGGCCTTAATTCACCAACATCCATGTTCTTCATAGCATTTGAAAGTTGAATGCCTCTAACATCTTCCAAGTTTTCATTCTCTTCTTGTGAACCCTTGGTTTTATCAAATTCAACATCATGAACCTCCTCAAGAGTACCACTATCTAAATTCCATACTCTATATGCTTTGCTTATAGTGGAGTAACCAAGTAGGAATCTTTCATCACACTTCTTGTCAAACTTGCCCAATCTAGTACCTTTCTTCAAGATATAGCATTTGCAACCAAAGACCCAAAAATATGCAATGTTGGGCTTTCTACCATTCAAGAGCTCATATGGTGCCTTTTCTTTCAATCGGTGACAATAGAGGCGGTTGCTACAATAGCAAGCCATGTTGATAGCTTCAGCCCAAAAGGATTGACTCACATTGTACTCACTAAGCATAGATCTTGCCATATCAATGAGTGTTCTATTCTTCCTCTCAACAAAGCCATTTGATTGAGGTGTGTACTTGGCCGAGAATTGATGTCTAATTCCAAATTCATCACATAACTCATCAATTCTAGTGTTCTTGAACTCACTACCATTGTCACTCCTAACTCTCTTGATGGTTGTTTCAAATTCATTGTGAATGCCTTTGACAAATGATTTGAATGTTGTAAATACATCACTTTTGTCCACTAGAAAGAATACCCATGTGTATCTAGTGTAGTCATCCACCATCACAAAGCCATATTTGTTACCACCAATGCTAGTGTATTGTGTTGGCCCAAACAAATCCATATGCAATAACTCAAATGCTTTACTAGTGCCCATCATGCTTTTCTTAGGATGGGTGTTTCCAACTTGTTTGCTGGCTTGACAAGAGCTACAAAGCTTATCCTTTTCAAACACAACATCTTTCAAGCCCTTAACTAAGTCATGCTTAATCAATCTATTCAATTGTTTTATTCCAACATGACCAAGCCTTCTATGCCATAACCAACCCATGCTAGACTTAGTGAACAAGCATGTAGATAATTTAGCTTCACTAGCATTGAAATCAACCAAGTATAGATTCTCATATCTAAAGCATTTGAAGATCAAGTTAGAGCCATCTATACTTATGATCTCTACATCATCTACTCCAAATATGCATTTGAATCCAAGATCACACAATTGAGCCACGGATAGCAAATTGAAGTTCAAGCTTTCTACTAGCAACACATTTGATACGCGCATGTCATTGGATATTGCAATCTTACCAAGCCCTTTGACCTTGCCTTTGCCATTGTCACCAAATGTGATACTATCATAACCATCATTGCCATTGGTGTTGATTGAGTTGAACTTCTTGCATCACCAGTCATGTGTTGAGTGCACCCACTATCAAAAACCCAATGCCTTCCTCCAGCTTTGTAATTGACCTACAAAAGAAGATCAATTCTTTTTAGGTACCCAAACTTGCTTGGGTCCTTGAAGGTTAGTTACTAAGCTCTTTGGAACCCAAATGGCTTTCTTCTTTGAGCTCATTCATGGTTTAACAATGAACTTAGCCTTCACACCATTTGTACCCTTAGTAAGCATATAGCATGAATCAAGCTTAATGGAGGATACATTAGCATTTTTGCTCTTGTTTTTGCATTCTTGCTTTTTGTGACCTACTTGCTTGCAACTAGTGCAAAACCGACCATTGTTCTTCATAAAACTAGTCTTGTGAGGAGCAAAGGCCGCCTTGCCTTTCTTGGGGGTATAGCCCAATCCCTCTTTGTAGAGAGAAGCTCTTTGGCTACCCAAGCACATAAGCAAGCGGTCCTCACCACCATAAGCCTTAGCTAAGGTGTGAGTGAGCTTAGTGACCTCCTTCTTGAGGTTCTCATTCTCAACCACTAGTGAGGCATCACAAGTGAGACCATCACTACTAGATGAGGTAGAAGTGGAAGTGCTACAAGAAGGGTTAGAAGGAGCAACAATGATAGGCATAGATAGTGATTTATCAATTATTTCACAAGTTAAACCTACATTGCAAGTTTCAACATGCTTCTTTTTATTTTGCTCATCAAGCAAAGAGGAATGAGCCTTTTCAAGCCTTTTGTGAGCCTTGCCAAGCTTCTCATGGGCTTCCTCTAGCTTCTCATGAGTTGCTTTGAGCTCATTAGGGGCTTGCTTAAGGGCTTTTACCTCCTTATTCAAGCTCTTGCATTCCCTTCTCTTAATGTCAAAGTGTTCTTTAGCATCTTCTAGCATGTCAAATAATTCATCCTTAGTAGGTTCATCATCATCACTATCACTATCATTTTTATTTTCATGTCCATTATCATCAACATGTTCTTCATCACTTTCATCATCATAAGATTGTACCTTAGTGGCCTTAGCCATGAAGCATGATGAAGATTCGAAGAGAGAAGGCTTTTCATTGATAGCAATGCTTGCAAGAACCTTCTTCTTGGTGGCCTTGTGATCATCACTATCGTTATCATCATCACTTGAGGAAGCATCACTATCCCAAGTGACTACATATAAACCACCCTTCTTCTTCTTGAATGCCATCTTGTCCTTCTTCTCTTTCTTTTCCTTTTTGTCCTTCTTCTTGTTCTTCTTGTTGTCATCATCATTGTCGCTATTGTATGGGCATTGAGCAACAAGATGATCTTTGCTTCCACACTTGAAGCACCTTCTTGACTCTTCTTTGTTCTTGAATGAAGATTTCTTTCTTCTTGCACGGTAGCCCTTCTTCACCATGAACTTGCCAAATCTTTTGACAAAGAGAGCCATCTTCTCATCATCATCATCCCAAGATTCATCTTCCTCACTTGATGTTTCTTGCTTTGCTTTGCCCTTGGATGATGTGGCTTTGAATGCTATGCTCTTCTTCTTGTCATCCTTCTTTTCTTCTTTCTTCTCCCTCTTTTCTTCTTTCTCATCATCATCTCTATAAGCATCATCGGTCATGATATCTCCCAAGATTTGATTTGGTGTCATTGTATCCAAACTGGACCTCACTAGAATAGTGACCAATGTACCAAATCTTGAGGGTAAACATCTCAAGAACTTATTTGAGAATTCCTTGTCCTCTATCTTTTCACCAAGTGCCTTGAGATCATTTACAATCACTTCCATCCGATGGAACATGTCCGGCACACTCTCATCTTCCTTCATCTTAAAACTAGCAAATTTATCCTTGAGAATGTATGCCTTTGCACCCTTGATTGCCTTGGTGCCCTCAAATGATTCTTCCAATTTCTTCCATGCCTCATGAGCTCTCTCAATGTTTTTGATTTGCTCAAATGTTCTCTCATCCAAAGCATCATGGATGGCACTAAGAGCAATGTCATTATTTTGGAGTAGCAATTCTTCGGCGGCGGTGGGAGCCTCTTCATCTTCTATCTCAATTTTTGTTTCTACCACATTCCAAATCTTCCTATTGATTGACTTGATATAAGTTGTCATCTTGGCCTTCCAATAGGGATAGTTGGAGCCATCAAATTGGGGTGGCTTCTTGGTGTTGTTGATTTGAGCCATTTTAACACCGGAGGTTGTTAAGCCTCAAATAATGGTGACCTCTGCTCCGATACCACTTGAAAGGTCCTAATGGCTAGAGGGGGGGGTGAATAGCCTAATAAAATTTCTACAACAACACTTAACAAAATAGTTAGACAATTATGATGCGAAGCAAGTATTGCGCTAGCCTACTCAAAATGCAAGCCACCTACCACAATTCTAGTTTAGATAGTGTCGATTCACACAAGAGCTATGACACTACCTTATGTTAGTGTGCTCTCAAAGGCTAACTAAAGAGCCACACCAACCAAGCAAGCAAGCTCTCACAACTAGCTACACTAAAGAGCTTGTCAACTAGTTTGCGGTAAAGTAAAGAGAGTGATCAAGAGGGTTATACCGCCATGTAGATGAAGAACCAATCAATCACAAAGATGAATAACAATGAAGACCAATCACCTCGGAATTAATAATGAACACAATGATTTTTACCGAGGTTCACTTGCTTGCCGGCAAGCTACTCCTCGTTGTGGCGATTCACTCACTTGGAGGTTCACGCGCTAATTGGCTTCACACGCCAAACCCTCAATAGGGTGCCGCACAACCAACACAAGATGAGGATCACACAAGCCACGAGCAATCCACTAGAGTATCTTTTGGCTCTCCACTGGGGAAAGGTCAAGAACCCCTCACAATCACCACGATCGGAGCCGGAGACAATCACCACCCTCCGCTCAACGATCCTCACTGCTCCAAGCCGTCTAGGTGGCGGCACCCACCAAGAGTAACAAGCAAAATCCGCAGCAAAACACGAACACCAGGTGCCTCTAGATGCAAACACTCAAGCAATGCACTTGGATCACTCCTAATCTCACTATGATGATGAATCAATGATGGAGATGAGTGGGAGAACTTTGGCTGAGCTCACAAGGTTGCTATGTCAATGTAAAATGCCAAAGATATGAGCTACAGCTGGCCATGAGGCTTAAATAGAAGCCCCATGGAATAGAACCGTTATACCCCTTCACTAGGCAAAACACGCTCTGACCGGACGCTCCGGTCATACTGATCGGACCCTGGACTCAGCGTCCGGTCCACTGATCTTTGCCACATGTCACTTTGAGTTAAAACAGGACCGTCAGATCTCAATGGCTAAGTGCCGATCGGACGCTCCGATATTACTGACCGGACCCTGGAGCCTCAGCGTCCGGTCGAGTACAGTAAGGGTCCAAATCCATTTTTCCTCGACCGGACACGGCCTAGCGTCTGGTGGTATACCCTAGCTACTGTACCACTAGGTCAACGTGACTGGACGCAAGCAGTCAGCGTTCGGTGCATTCAGATCCAGCGTCCGGTCACTTGACCGATGCTGGCATCTCCTCTATCTTCTTCACCCTTGCTCAAATGTGCTAACCACCAAGTGTATCGCCTTATGCACATGTGTTAGCATATTTTCACAAACATTTTCAAGGGTGTTAGCACTCCACTAGATCCTAAATACATATGCAATGAGTTAGAGCATCTAGTGGCACTTTGATAACCGTATTCTGATACGAGTTTCACCCCTCTTAATAGTATGGCTATCTAACCTAAATGTGATCACACTCTCTAAGTGTCTTGATCACCAAAACAAAATAGCTCCTACAAGTTATACATTTGCCTTGAGCTTTTTGTTGTTCTCTTTCTTCTTTTTAAGTTTAAGCCCTTGATCATTGACATGCCATCACCATTGTCATGTTATGATCTTCATTAGCTTCTCCACTTGAAGTGTGCTACCTATCTCATGATCACTTGATAAACTAGGTTAGCACTTAGGGTTTCATCAATTCACTAAAACCAAACTAGAGCTTTCAGAAGGCCACTTTGAGTGACTTTGGAATCAAGTTCAAGAAAGTGCCATTGCTATGTGACAATGAGAGTGCAATCAAGTTAACCAACAATCTGGTTCAACATGCAAGAACAAAGCATATTGATGTTCGCCACCATTTCATAAGAGATCACCAACAAAAGGGGACATTTGTATTGAGAGTGTTAGCACCAAAGATCAACTTGCCGATATATTCACCAAGCCATTGGATGAGAAAAGGTTTTGCAAGCTAAGGAATGAGTTGAACATATTGGATTTCTCAAATATGTGTTGACGCACCCCCCCACTCATATGACATGCCTCTCCTTCGAGCAATCCAAGGTAAAAGTTTATTGGCATGACATACATCTTTGCTAAGGACATGATTAGTGCATCTAGTCACAATTTCAATTTTATTAGGACCTTTAAAGTGGTTCCATTTTATTAGGCTCATTCATGAAAATCAAATGATTTTGATGTTTATATGGTATCACTATTGCTTCTATGCTTGACTTGATCTAGTGATAGCATATGACATGTTTATGGGCTTGTAAACCTAGTGTTTGATCTAGAAAAAGTGCTCTAAGTATTTAACTCAACATGGTACAAGATAACCCTTATTTGGAGGTGTGAAGAAGCTTGTCCTTGGATCAAACCGAGTTAAATATCTTTGGCAAATGATCTAGATTGGACCAAATTTTGGAATATGATCCTCACTCCATTGATTGACATTGATAATCTCTACCTATCTAAAATTTAAACCTTTGTGGTCATTGATGACAAAGGGGAGAGAAACAAATATATAAGTAATAGGGGGAATGATATGACAAAGGAAAGGGATCAATTAAAATTTTGAGCACACAAGTAGGGGGAGCAAGCTCATGAACTTGTATGGTGCATTTGAATGTGCATTTCATATGTTTGCTTGCATAGCACAAGTTTTAAATTACAAAATCCATTCTTGTGTGATGTATGCTAGTTGTAAAATTGAATGATGAAATGAAATCATTAGATTACTTTCTTTTTCAAGTAAGTTTTCACAAGTGGTATCTTTTCAAAGTATGTTTCCAAGTGGTATAGAGCTAACCATGGTGCTAAGGATGGTATAATGGTGCACTCCGATTGGTATCGCGCTTTAAAGGTCCATCTTTTATACCTTAGCATCATTTGGTAGACATTGTCTCCTATATTTCCTATCTAAGCATATGTGCAAGCTATAATCCAAACTCGTAGCACATATGTAGGGGGAGCAATTGCTACCATATGGGGTTCATAAAACTTGTCCATATCCTTTTACACATGATAAATATGCTTGGACAAGCAACATGGATTCAATTGAATTTTAATTCATATCTTTGTGAAAGGGTTGTCATCAATTACCAAAAAGGGGGAGATTGAAAGCTCTAGTTTGGTTTTGGAGAATTGATGAAACCCTAAGTGCTAACCTAGTTTATCAAGTGATCATGAGATAGGTAGCACACTCCAAGTGGTGAAGCAAATGAAGATCATAGCATAACAATGATGATGCCATGGTGATGATCAAGTGCTTGGACTTGGAAAGAAGAAAAAGAAAAACAAAAAGCTCAAGGCAAAGGTATAAACCATAGGAGCTATTTTGTTTTGGTGATCAAGACACTTAGAGAGTGTGATCACATTTAGGTTTGATAGCCGTACTATTAAGAGGGGTGAAACTCATATCGGAATACGGTTATCAAAGTGCCACTAGATGCTCTAACTCATTGCATATGCATTTAGGATCTATTGGAATGCTAACACCCTTGAAAATGTTTGTGAAAATATGCTAAAACATGTGCATAAGGTGATACACTTGGTGGTTGGCACATTTGAGCAAGGGTGAAGAAGTTAGAGGTGAAGAGGAGTTAGTCTCACTGTTCTCAAGGTGACCGAACGCTGGTTCCAGTGCAACTGGCGCGTCCGGTCAGTTGTACCAGCAGAGATGCTGGCGTCGGTCAAACGACTGGATGCTGGGTCTTGAACGACCAGACGCTGGTGAAGTGTGTCCAGTCCTGTTGTTGGGCAGCACACAGAGGCTAGGGTCTCTGACCGGACGCTGGCAGAGTCCGGTCGTGCATGACCGGACGCGTCCGGTGGGCAAAAGGTGTTTTTGGAACCTTACTGGAAACGACCAGACGCTGGTGGCTCAGCGTCCGATCAGTATTATGCATAGTGTTCGGTCAACTCAAGTGACCATTGAAATCAGGACACGTGGCTGGCGTCGGGCGACCGGACGCTGAGGTCCTACGTCCGATCAACATGACCGGAGCGTCTAGTTAGCCCGTGTTGTGCTCAGTGAAGGGGTACAATGGCTCTATTTCCTAGGGGCTTCTTTTAAGCCCCATGGCCGGTTGAAGCTCACACCTTTGGCCATTTTCATTGACATAGCAACCTTGTAAGCTTAGCCAAAGCCCTTCCACTCATCTCCATCATTGATTCATCATCTTTGTGAGATTGGGAGAGAATCCAAGTGCATTACTTGAGTGTTTGCATCTAGTGGAACTTGGTGTTCGTGTTTCGCTACGGGATTCACTTGTTACTCTTGGTGGTTGCCGCCACCTAGGTGGCTTGGAGCAGCAAGGATCGTCGAGCGGAGGGAGGTGATTATCTCTGGCTCCGATCGTGGTGATTGTGAGGGGTTCTTGACCTTTCCCCAGCGGAGAGCCAAAAGGTACTCTAGTGGATTGCTCGTGGCTTATGTGATCCTCATCTTGTGTTGGTTGTGCGGCACCCTATTGAGAGTTTGGCGTGTGATGCCAATTAGCGCATGAACCTCCAAGTGAGTGAATCGCCACAACGAGGAGTAGCTTGCCGGCAAGTAAGTGAACCTCGGTAAAAATCATTGTGTTCATCATTTGATTCCGAGGTGATTCATCTTCATTGTTATTCATTCTTGTGATTGATTGGCTCCTTCCTCGACACGGCGGTATAATCTTCGTGATCACTTTCTTTACATTACCGCAATCTAGTTGTCAAGCTCTTTAGTGTAGCTAGTTGTGAGAGCTTGCTTGCTTGGTTAGTGTGGCTCTTTAGTTAGCCTTTGAGAGCACACTAATATAGAGTAGTGTCATAGCTATTGTGTGAATTGATACTATCTAAACTAGAATTATGGTAGGTGGCTTGCATTTTAAGTAGGCTAGCGCAACACTTGCTTCGCCTCATAATTGTCTAACCATTTTGTTAAGTGTTGTTGTAGAAATTTTACTAGGCTATTCACCCCCCCTCTAGCCATTAGGACCTTTCAACTTCTGAACTTTTTTTTACTTTCTTTTTCTTTCCTTCTTTATTTTTTCTCTCTTTTTTTAGGTGCGGCTTTTTTTCCCTTCTTTTGGTTTTTGCACCTCTTTGCCTTTAACTCGTTCTTTTTTTACTTAGAAAAGTACTACAAAAATAATTGTAAATAAAAATATCAAGAAGCTGCACTATAGCGTGATCTAAACTCTCGACCAGCAAAGCAATATCAGTAGTAGGACTGCCTAGGCGTGGACACCCTGACAGGAACTTTCCTTTTGGATTAGCACAAGGAAAAACCAAAGAGATGCCCAACAAGGATCACAACTAACCAACAGTAGAAAATCTTGTGTGCATATTATTTCCAAAGGAGACTATAACTGCCAATTAATGCTTTCCTTTCTTTCTAACTATGCACAAGAATAATCCACCAGCTACAACCGTGAAGATCAGATGAGATATCCTTTTTAAACGTGGAAATAAGGATCAGGATAAAGATTTATACTATATGTCTCTCTCAACTTGACTTATTCTTTTCCCTCAATTTGCTCACGTAACAACCAACAGGGATGCAAGATTTGGCGAAAAGGAACAAACTATCACCACACTAGAAGACAAGACTTGACACTAGACCAAGAACAAGATCAGAACACAGCGAACACTAAGACGCGACGAGGGACGACAGTTCAATAAAGTAAACTGAAATTTAAAAAATTGCAAAGGCACAACGAGGCTATAGGACGGGAAATATGTGGCGGTGTATATTTTTTTGGCTTTTTATGGATGATAGGTAATGCAAAAACAGTAACAATCTAAAGGGAAAAACAAAGTTATATCTAACGGACAACAAGGTCTCTGATACCACTTGATGTAGACTAGGCCCGATCTTCCGATAGGTATGATAGCGTCGATTGGTGGAGACTCGACGTTCATGATCTAGGCTTTGAACAAGACTGATTCGGACCTCCACAACCGTTACACCACTGCTCCGTTGGTTATCAACCACGCGAACGCGATTGACCTCGCCGAGAAGGCTTTCCTACAAGCGAATCAAGAACACAAGCAAAAACAGGATGAACGCAATCTAAAATTGCAAATAAATATGAGGCTTATGAAAACAAGGAGTTCAAGTCTTTATTCAAAAGGACTAATCGTCACAGGCGAACAAGATCAAGAACTGGGGCCCTGGTTCACAACAAGCAGCCTTGGCGGCACAGTTGCAGCAAAATGATGTCTATTTCACGAGGAAATCAAGAACTAAATAAAACCCAAACCCTAAGGAGAGCGACGACTGCTATTTATAGAGTCTTAGGCATCACCCCCTGGACACGCCCCCTAATGGGCCCAAATGCGATACACGGTCCAACGGTTCAAAAGACGGTGTCGCAGCACCATAGCAGATTCTGGACGCTGACTTTTTTTGACGATTCCCGTTGATTCCAAAGGTCTTTTGATGTGAGACCACTTGGATTGGCTTTCTTATCAAATTAGCTTTCCAACCATATGTGGATCGTCGAAAACGGAGTCCGGATGCGTCCTAGATGACTAGTTTAAGGCAGACTGGTCCTAGAGGCCGAGGCAGACTCGAACTTGAGTTGCTTTGGGCCTCCACCTCAGGGATTCGAACCAAATTAGCCTCGAACCTCCTTCTTGACTTGGACACCCTTGCTGGCCTCTTACCCCTCCATATCATGCGCCAAACATGGTCATATGCATGGGTGTCATGTCCTCATCAGTAGGCCTCAAAGAGAGTGCTAAGAGATAGCTCTGGGAAAACTTAGATGGCATAATTAGAGTTGTATATAGTAGTGAGAAGCTTTTTATAGGAGGAGATCTTAATGGGCATGTAGGTACTATAAGCTCAGGTTTCGAGGCAGTTCATGAAGGTTTTGGGTATGGTAGTAGGAATCAGGAGGGGAGGAAGTTCTAGACTTCGTGGTAGCTTTTGACCTGATGATAGCCAACACTTTCTTTAGAAAGGGAGAATCTCATCTAGTGACCTTTAGTAGCGGACAACACTCTAGCCAGATTGACTTTGTCCTCACAAGAAGAAAGGACAAATGAGCATGTTTGGATTGCAAGGTGATACCAGGGGAGTGTGTTGTTTTCCAACATAAGCTTTTGGTGGCAGACTTTCATTTTCAGGTGCGTGCCCATAGGGATAAATAAGCTAAGATTGAAAGAACAAAGTGGTGGAAACTGAAAGGGGAGATGTCAGAGGTATTCAAAAAAAGGGTTATCAAAGAGGGCTCTTGGAAGGAAGAAGATGACATAAACAACATGTGAGAGAAGATGGCAACCAACATTCGGAAGGTGGCCTTAGAGGTGTGTGGAGTAACCAAAGGAAGTGGAGGTGAGGCTAAAGATACTTGGTGGTGAAATGAGAAAGTCCAAAGGGCTATTAAGGAGAAGAAAGAATGCTATAGACGCTTGTACCATGACAGAAGTGTGGACAACATAGAGAAGAACAAGGTAGCAAAGAAGACTGCAAAGCGAGCTGTAAGTGTGGCAAAGGGTAGAGCATACGAGGATCTTTACCAACATTTGAGTACGAAGGAAAGAGAGAAGGATATTTATAGGATGCCTAGGGTTCGTGAGAGAAAGACAAGGGAATTCAACCAAGTTAAGTGCATTAAGGATGAAAGAGAGCATCTCTTGGTGAAGGAGGATGAGATCCTACATCGATGGCAAGAGTATTTTGACAAATTGTTCAATGGTGAGAATATAGACACAACCTTTTAGTTGGATAACTCTTTTGATGACACCAATAGGCGCTTTGTGCTGAGAATCCAAGAATCTAAGGTCAGAGAGGCATTGAAAAGGATAAAAGGAGGTAAAGCGATGGGACCGGATGGTATCCCAATCGAGGTGTGGAGATGCCTCAGGGGCATAGCTATAGTATAGCTAACCAAGCTGTTCAATCATATTTTTCGATCGAACAAGATGCCTGATGAGTGGAGGAGAAGTATATTGGTACCGATCTACAAGAATAAAGGGAATATTCAAAGTTGTATTAATTACTGGGGAATTAAGTTGATGAGTCATACTATGAAGCTATGGGAGAGAGTTATTGAGCATCGCTTGAGAGCAATAACGCGGGTCTCTATGAATCAATTTGGTTTTATGCCCGGAAGGTCAACCATGGAAGCCATTTTCTTAATAAGACAAGTGATGGAGCGGTATAGGAAGAAGAAGGACCTACACATGGTTTTTATTGACTTGGAGAAGGCTTATGATAGAATACCAAGGAATGTTATGTGGTGGGCTTTGGACAAACATAAAGTCCCAACGAAGTACGTTGGGCTCATTAAGGACATGTACAACAATGTTGTGACTAGAGTTCGAATAAGTGATGGAGACATGGATGACTTCCCGATTAGGATAAGACTACATCAAGGGTCAACTTTGAGCCTTTATTTGTTTGCCTTAGTGATGGATGAGGTTACAAGGGACATACAAGGGGACATCCCTTGGTGTATGCTTTTCGTGGACGATGTAGTGCTAGTTGATGAAAGCCGAACATGAGTGAATCAGAAACTGGAGTTATGACGGGAGACTTTGGAGTCCAAAAGTTTTAAACTCAGTAGAACTAAAACTGAGTATATGAGATGTGACTTCGGCACTACTACTCGAGAGGAGAAAGATATTAGTTTGGAAGGTCAAGTAGTGCCTAGGAAGGATACCTTTCGATATTTAGGATCAGTGCTATATAGAGACGGGGATATTGATGAAGATGTTAGCCATAGAATCAAAGCAGGGTGGATGAAGTGGCGCCAAGCATCTGGTGTCCTATGTGACAAAAGGGTACTACATAAGCTAAAAGGCAAGTTTTATAGGATGGCGATTAGACCTGCTATGTTGTATGGTGCAGAATGTTGGCTTACGAAAAGATGACATGTTCAACAGATAAGTGTCGTGGAAATGCGTATGTTGCATTGGATTTGCGGTCATACAAGAAGGGATCGAGTTCGGAACGATGATATACGTGATAGATTAGGGGTAGCACCAATTGAAGAAAAGCTTCTCCAACACCGGTTGAGATGGTTTGGACATATCCAACGGAGACCTCCAGAGGCACTGGTGCGTAGTGGAATCCTAAGCCAGGAAAGTAACGTGAAGAGAGGCAGAGGAAGACCGGAGTTGACTTGGATAGAGGCAATAAAAGGAGACTTGAAATGATGGAATATACCCAAAGACAGCCTTAGATAGGAATGCTTGGAAGACAGCTATTCACGTGCCTAAACCTTGATTGCTTCTGCTGGGTTTTAACTTTAGCCTACCCCAACTTGTTTGGGATTTAAAGGCTTTATCGTCGTCGTCGTCATTGTTGTTGTTGTTGTAAGGTGTTATTTGTGTTTTCATAATTTGGTCATATGCCTCTCAGCCTGTAGCCAACATTACGCGCATATATGGTCCATCCGAATATTTTTTTTTGGTTGTATATAAACAAATGGCACATCTTGGTGGCTACAACATCTATTCATGGATGGTTAGGGCATTCTGATTCCAACAGGCTTGCATAAGGAACTAACGTCGGGGTGGGAGCGCTGACCGATGGGCAGTGGGAGGGCCTCTCTATAGATTTGCATGTAGGCGGTTCTATGCAAAAATGAAGGAGATCTTCATTTTTTTTTCTTCTTGGTGTTAAGATAAGTTTTACGACCCACCAAATTGGACTACGGGTTTATTTATGTGAACTTAGAAGGTGTTTCTGGGAAAACAGCATAGGCGACGTGTCCGCTCACAGATGAGCCACGGAGTTCCGAATGATGTGGGTGAAGCGGAGTCTAGTGTGTTTTAACAGCTTCCGATGGAGGCGCCTGTACTCTGAAGATCTGAGTTAGGATAGGCAGACACCCGCTTAAACTACTTTAGCAGTACTTTTCAGTGAACGAACGGTGTTTTCCTCCCACCACAAATCAGTATCAGCATAAGCCAAATTTCAACAAAATAAACAGGGCCATTTGTAAACACAATAGTATCTCTCTGCATTTGCATATGCTCATGTTTCCTTTCCAGATCCTGGCAGTTTAAGCAACCACTGTAAAACGGGTTGTCAGTTATCACTGCACACTTGTGATTCTGTGGACTGTGGTGCCAGAAGAAAATCACAAGGCTGAAGGCAGTAACCGCGACGATTCTTTCCCCCGATTCCGCGCGTTACGGTTCCCTCTCGCGACTCCGCCCGTCCGCCGCCGCGCTCTCTCTCCGCCACCAGGCCGCGCGCCTACTCGCTCTCGAGCCGCGCCCTCTCGCTCCTCCGCCAGGCCGCGTCCTGCCCCTATGTCAGTTCGTCGTGCAAACTACAAAGTGGAGGAACCGCACGCCAGTTCTTACGGCAGCAACCTTTTCAAAGTTCCTTGCCACACGGCATTTGGTGGGGTTTCTATTGCTTCTGATTTCCACTCCCATTTGTCTTAAGGAAGATGGATAAAACAACGAACAACGACGTCGGAGTAGTGCCAGAAGAAACAGGGATGGACAGAGTATTGTCTGATCTACATGCGCTCAAGAAGCTATACGGGCTGCTTCAAAGGTTAGTGTTATGAACGACGTACAGGAATATGAAGTAAAGAATCAAAGCTACAGAGGAGACACACGATTTAACGTGGAAAACTCCTCCGATGTGAAGGGGAAAAACCACGGGTACCAGCCAGCAACAATCTCACTATCTCAAGAGTTTTGGGTTACACGCCTATGGCGGCTTACAAGAGAATAAGTCTCCACGAAACCCTAGCAAGGGTGTATATACCGTACCGTACCGCGGGGGTCTCCGCCCCCCGCACCCCCCGAGCACAGGGGCGCTCCGGCCCAAGCCTCCGGCGACGGGCCTCCGCTTCGCTCCGTCAGAAGCCTGGCCTATATCCTGGAGTGAATTTGGAACAACTCCAACAGTTAGATGAGACGTCCAAGGCCCTTATGAACAAGTTGCTTGATGATGCTCTCCTGAAGCAGGCAAAAGGCTCTTACTACCGCTTCTGATTCGGTGATTCCGTTTTCTCTTGGTTTGACGTCTCCAAAGAAAACAGATCAAGCAAGTTCATCATTTCTTAACAACAAGGAAGCTGAGATGGAACAAATTTTGTCTGATCTGGAGGCGCTGACGAGCCTATACAGGCTGCTTCACAAGGGTCCGGGTCCGGCAGGTGAAAATTTAGATGAGGCATCCAGGGCTCTTCTGAAGATACTAGAAGATGCTACCGAGGAGGCTGTCCGGAGGCAGGCAAAGATGCTATCAGGTTGTTCTCTAGTGTCCCCTGCGCTAGAGAGAAAGCTGTCCACGCAATCAGACTGCTGGACATAGCATGCCGATCCGCGCCCGAGGCGGCCAGTGGCCTCACCCAGACCAAGCCTCCTGGCCAGTGAGCCATCGCGCCGGCTAAACCTGCAACATTCTACAGTATCACGCCGATCCGGCCTCCACGTCGACGCCCATCACCATGCACCGGAAGAGCCTCTCCTTGCTCGCCTCGCTACCAACCGCTCGTCGAGAACCGCATTACCGGCACGACACCGTCCAAGCCAAGAGCAGTGGCACTCCAGCCTCAGCCTCCACCGTTTCCCCGTAGCTGGAACGTCGAGACATGGCACGGTGGCCGGAAGTAGTACTCGGCTTGCCGACCTCCGGGACAGCATCCGTCGCAGCTCCGGCCGTGGTGACCGGTGTTCGCTGGAACGTAGCAGCAGCAGGAGGAGCAGCCGGCGTTCCGTGTCACGGGAGTTGTCTCTGGGGCCGTCGTCAAGGCTGCGTGGCCGTGCTACCCCGCGGCACGTGGGAGCGGAGAGCTCCTCCTCGGTGCGTCTCTTCGAGAGGCTGGACTCTGGGTTGTCCCTGAGCATGACGTCGCGTCATGGCGTGGAGCGTGCCGAACGCTCTTCCTCGAGCAACACGGTGGCAACCATACAAAGCCGCATCAGACCAAGCAGCACTCTTCTCACGGAGCGCTCCCTACGACGCAGATTTGCCGTAGAAGGGAAGACATCGCGCGGGAGGCAACAAGGCAGCGACGTTTCCAGCGCGGACATGTCCAGCAGCAGCGGAAGCTCATCGGCATCTCCAGCGCCACGTGCTTTTGCTAATCCCTACTACTACTCGCCGCCGGTGACAGCGCCACGGGGCATTGCGCCGCCGGTGTGCGCACCTGAGGTGTCGCGCTCAATGAGGAGGCGACGTCGCCAGGAAATCCTCGAGAAGCGGGTGGCGCGGCTGCGGATGCTCATGGATCGCCACGGTGTTCCATCACCGCCACGACCACCACCACCACCTCGGGGGCGGCCAGGAGGCGGGCCCCTCGTCCAGGAGCGTCGTCCGCGGCGCAGGCCACCTCAACTCGCCGTGGCAGTACCTTACGAGCATGTTCCACCGCGCGAAAGGGAAAGATAAGAACACTAGGCGCCGGACGGTGGTAGGCGTGCCGGAGAAGAGGTGCGGCGGTGGCGGGAACATGCACGCGCTATTCGACGCAATGCGGCGGCACTTGAAGGGCAAGCGGAGGGCACCGGCAGGCATAAAACTGAGGAGGAAGGCCAGCCGGGTGCGGGCCAAAAAGATGCATTGGTGGCAGCGGCTGAGGCGACGGCGTGGCGTGGCATGGCATGGGTGACGGCGGGCAGTAGACCACGGCGCCGGCCCGTTCGCTTGCTCGTAAATTTCTAGCCAGGAACAGTGCTTTTTTCTCATACCAAACCAGTTAGCAGTAAATAATCCACGATCGTTTACGGTCTCCCTGTAGTAGGTCGTGTTACTTCCGGTAGTTTAATGTGCTCACAACAAGTTTCAGTCTTCATCATGTTAATAGAGCACCGACGCCAAAAGTTTGTTGTGAGTTCCGAATAATCCCATTTTTTAGATGTAGCCTGTGGGTGTTTCACTGTTAATAAAATATGTAGCTTTGATATACTCTCTTCGCTCTAAAATAAACAACTTTATGTAAATTTTCAAATAGATTAAAGACACTGGCAAAATATGACAGTTTGTACGCAGCATGATTAGCTTCCGCATTAGAAGACAGTCTTGTAAAATCTTGATTTTTTTAGAACAAATTTTAAACCTCAAAAAAAGGTGGAGGGGCCGTAGAGTACTAGCACTGGACTGGGCTCCCTCCACCGCGGCACAACGACTTCGATGTCCATCTGATACCCTGTTCGTTTGTTAGTTTCAGCCAGACTTATTTAATTAGTCAACAGTGTTTTTCTCTCACAAAAAACCAGCACCAGCACCCACCAGCGAACAGGGTGGCCTGATTGAAAGGTTGGCCTTTTTGCTGCAATGCAAAAGATGGCCAGGACGTCCAACCTCTTGTCTGCGAGAAAGCAATTGTTTTCACTCCTTGGCTTTGCTGTTTGTCACCGACAAGTTTTGCAGAAATACTACATCGCTGGTGTGAGCTGTGATATGCTTGTCCTCGATTGGCGTCGTTGCCCTGCTGCCTGCGTGCCTGCTTGATGGTAATTGGTAAAGGAGATGAAGACCATGCCGTGTTTTATACCATAAAGTTCTTCACCCAATCACCCTTTTTTTGGATAATGCCATCTTCGCTCAGGTAGTGTGGGTGTGGTGTTGTACTTTTGCCATATACAATGCCAAAGCATTTAGGATTCTTACATAATTAAGTTATTAAGTGTACTCGGCTTCACCCTATTCGCTTATGCTGAAATTTAGCTTATGCTGATGTTTATGCTGAAATGTTGTGAGAGAAAAAAATTGTTCTATGGCTGAAAAGTAGCTCTATAGGTGCTCATGTTTTTTCTTGTAATTTTGAACTACTAGTAGAAAGTAGAATTTTACCGAGGAATACGCCATGGAGATTGTGCCCATTTCCATGAACAAAATCGGCATGTGTTGCTGACACGTGCAAGCAAATTGGCCCGCAGGATTCCATCAATTAGTGATATATATATTCGCTCTATTTGTTTGGGTTTGTTTGGCTGATAAACTATGACTAAAAGCACTGTTGGCTAATTTGGTGTGAGAGAAAAATATTATTCGTTGGCTGAAAAAGTACGGCTTATAAGCCAAACAAACCAAACGAACAGCGTGTACATGTTGCGTACTCCGAACGAATTTTCTATCCAACCATAGTTGAGAATGGTTTCATCCAACTCTTCTTCCTAACTGAAGCATAACGCCGATATGCACCGTGCATGATTATAACCCTGAGCAGCTGAGCAAATCTCCAGCCAATGGGTGAAAACAGACTCCTGTTTCTCATGCGAAAGAACACGGTGTGGTAAGGCAATTACTAAAACTAACAACGATTAACAAGAGGGAAAACGAGTGGACTAAAAATAGCTTCTTGGCCAGACAGCGTTCATCCAAGGAAAAACAGAAGTTGTCTCATTCCCAAATTTTTACCATCCACAGAGAAAGGAGCGCGTGGCAAGAAACCAAGTGCGAGAAAAATTAAAGAGAGAAACGAGAAAGGGAATATTACATTTGAGGCCTCTTGCTGTTCTTCGTTTGCATGCAGGGATCGGCACGAGGGTGCTCGCCCACTCTCGCGTCGATCCGGCAATTCCATGGGGCTGTTGAGCTCCGCTAACAGATGTTGTTGCAAGAACATCCTGAGCTGCAACCTACTCAGATGTGCGTGCTGCTGCTCGTGGATCCGCTCTGTCTGCGGCAGGAGAACGAGCAAGGCCACGCAAGAGGCATCGGACACAAATAGGAAAACGAAGAGAAAGTGGGTCCGCGGCTTTTGTGGTGGGGCGGTGCGAGAAGCAGAGGAACCGTTAACAACAGAGGCAAAGAAGAGGAAGAATACGACGATGATCCCCGAGCAAGAGAAGTGCAAGTGGACAAAGAAGATACGGAGGAAAAAGAAGAGGAAGAATGAACAGAACGGATTGGCAACCCTAGTCAAGGAAATTTCGCTCTCAAGTAAGAATCCAACCTTTCTTTTTTTTTTCTCCCCTTGGAATTTCTGCTCTGCATGTCATATATAAAAGGTATAAGATGATAGTAAGCTGATAACTATAGTCTTTTAAACCATTTCTTGAAAACAGCAAAGTTGCAAAAAGACAAATCAATATTTTCCACCAATTATTGAAACACAAAAGTTGCAGAAGAAAAATCAATGCATGGTAACAACACTTAAGCATTGGGTTGGAAATTTTTGAGGAGTTACAGATATCATACAACAAAAGTTCCATCATGCATGTCACAATCATTGCTTAAAAGATTGGAAAAATTGTTCAGAAAAATATATAGATACCAATTAGCATGTCCATGAAAGTTTGTTTGCCCATTGCCTTATTCTTGCCCTGTTCGCTTCTCTTATAATCCGTACTTTTCAGCTTGTTTTTTCAGCCAGAACAGTGTTTCGGCTTATTTTTTCAGCGAAGCGAATGGGGCCAATTTCACCCTAAAATTTGTTATTATTCCCAGGCTAAAAAATTGTGATTAGTATGATGAAAACAGATCAATAAGGCTATATTCGATGACAAAGGACATATTTCAGACTCTCAACAGCTTTTTTTACATGCAGACAGTCCCAAGCACAGGGCAGCAGCAGGGGAGATACTACGGATCGGCAACCATAACATTCCTAGTAGGGTGTTTACATTTCGTGAACTGGTCGATGCCACCGATTCTTTGAGCCCAGAAAACTTGCTGGGTGAAGGCGGCTTTGGAAGGGTGTACAAAGGATGCATTCCAGACACTATGGAAGTAAATAAGCATTTCTTATCCAAATTCACCGTTCTACATTCCATTAAACTAAGACATGAAGAAACACTTGTGAATATTACCATAACTTGTTTATGTTAAATATGCCCATGTCTAGGTCATAGCAGTTAAGCAGCTTGACAAAGAAGGGTTGCAAGGAAACCGTGAGTTCCTCGTCGAGGTACTGATGCTTAGCCTACTGCATCATCCAAACCTAGTTACCTTGGTTGGGTACAGCACCGATTGTGACCAGAGGATCCTAGTGTATGAGTACATGCCACTCGGTTCATTGCAAGATCATCTCCTCGGTAATACAAACTCTCAATCATATATTTTTTATATAATATAAATGCATGTTCATGAATTGTAATTTGTACCTGTTTGTTCATTGAATTGTATAGATCTCACTCCAAATTCTCAGCCACTATCCTGGCACACTCGGATGAAGATTGCAGTTGGTGCAGCTAGAGGCATTGAGTACTTGCATGAGGTAGCCAACCCGCCAGTGATCTACCGTGATCTCAAGGCATCCAACATTCTCTTGGATGGAAGCTTCAATGCAAAGTTATCGGACTTTGGTCTGGCGAAGCTTGGTCCAAGCGGTGACAAAAGCCATGTCAGCACAAGGGTGATGGGCACATATGGCTATTGTGCTCCTGAGTATGCCATGACCGGCAAGCTAACAAAGACATCTGACATCTATAGCTTTGGCGTAGTTCTCTTAGAGCTCATCACTGGGAGGCGAGCAATCGACACCACAAAACCAACTCGCGAGCAGATTCTTGTTCATTGGGTGAGCTTTACACCTAGGCCCTGTTCGCTTCTATTATAATCCGTACTTTTCAGTTTGTTTTTTTCAGCCGGAACGGTATTTTTCTCTCATAACAAATCAGCAGGAACAGTGTTTCGGCTTGTTTTTTCAGCGAAGCGAACGGGGCCCTAGCTTCACTAGTCACCAAGAAATATCCAGTGTTGAAACCTCTTTATTAGGAAACATATTCAGACTGTAATCAATTAAAAAAAAATCAGAAATCCATACAGTTAGAATTGCAATGCTGCTCTACTAAGTGTTGTTTATCTGCAGGCAGCACCATTCTTCAGGGATAAAAGGAAGTTTGTGAAGATGGCCGACCCATTGCTTGACAAGAAGTTTCCTCTGAAAGGTCTATACCAGGCACTCGCAATCTCATCGATGTGCTTACAAGAAGAAGCAAGCAGTCGGCCACTGATCAGTGATGTTGTGACCGCCCTTACATTTCTTGCTGATCCAAACTATGATCCTCCAGATGACATCAAAGATCCTCTGCCCATAACAGTTCCAAACATAGGCATAGAAACTAACCAAAACGAAACTGAAGGAGGTAAAG
Organism: Miscanthus floridulus; assembly: GCF_019320115.1. Classification (NCBI taxonomy): domain Eukaryota; kingdom Viridiplantae; phylum Streptophyta; class Magnoliopsida; order Poales; family Poaceae; genus Miscanthus; species Miscanthus floridulus. The sequence goes on along the minus strand of NC_089596.1, from coordinate 89,458,132 downwards.
AACAATTACAGCAAAATGAAGAAGATAGCCATGAGAGAAAAAATGAAGAAGATAGCCAAGAGAGAAAAAATGAAGAAGATAGCCATGAGAGAAAAAATGAAGAAGATAGCTGAAATGGCTTCGAGGATTAAGAAATGATAAATCAAGCCAGAGTTTTTTTTATTGCAAATCAAGCCAGAGTTGTGTAGAGAGGAACCGGATGGAGGGAGTATCTACACGGTACATTTTTTGTTGTAATGTCACATATAGGCAGGATGTAACAACATATTATCTTCTTGAATGAAACAGGTGCACGTGGTTTGGTTAGGTGTAATCAATTTTTCAACATTCTTGAAACTGATGTGTGTCATACATAGGCAGGATGTATCAGCAGCTCATTTTCTTGAATGAAATTAGCGTATGTGATTTAGTTAGGCATAATCAATTTTTCAGAAGAGATATCCTGGTACTAGAGTTGATGAGCCTATGCTTCATGGTAGTTCATGGCTATAGGCATTTAATGGCTACAACAGTTCTTTTCAGTTGTACGGAGATAAACATAGATAGAATTTACGATTTTCGCATCAAAAGGTTGTGTTTGATGAAATATTGTAAGAATCAGTAAACAAACCATAACATTCACATTTATGCTGAATCGTGCATTTTGCTATTGATAAAATTTTCGTTTCCAATGAAATAGTCCTTGTAATGCCACACTTCTATACCTAATAATGGATCCAAAGCAATAGTAGCTGTAAATTTTAGCCTTCCCAAATTAAAAAAAAAATGCTTAAGGAATCCTGAGTGCTATTTATATCTACAAGGCATGAGTCATATAGCTCTTTTTACTTGATCAGAATCTAAATCGCGGAGAACCTGTGACATGACTTGGAACATATATTACTCCTCTCATTAACAGGATAAGCATGGCACAACAATACCGCAACTGTTGCACAACTGCTACCATCAACAGGCTAAGCTAAACATTAGTGTTAATTATTTGCTAGGAAATCTCGTTAGTGTGAGTCTGACTAACTCCTTGTCAAGTGCAAAAGACACATTTTAAGTAAATTGCTTGCTTATTACAATCTAAACAATATATTAGGATTACTCGAAACCTTACAGGATGTGTAGCAAGGAGAGGCAAGTCCATCATAATGTTATAGTTAACTGAAGTCCTCAGTGAGAGAAATAAAAACGAACTTCAAAAGCAGAGGAGTCAAACGAATGAAGTTTTGTATGCCTAAAAGCCTGTAAGTGAAAAGAAAGGAAACTCAAAAACTTGTAAGCAATACTACCGCTGCAGTGACTACTTCAAAGTTGAAAGAATAGTGATCACCATTCTTGAAGTTTGTAGCTGAAATGGGTTTGCTAAAATCCTGATCGGGTGTTTTTCAGTGAAAACCACATAGCCAATATATCTATATCAAGAATAATTAACAACATCATCTTGATTCAAGAAATTTGTTGAATGTCCTGTTTTAAGGGAACTTTGTTGAACATTTTTTGAACGCAATGAACTTTGTTGAACATAAAAAATGCCAGTGAGAACCAACATCAAAAAGGTTGCTGATTCAACTCCAGAAAATACAGTGAGAAGGTCATTAACAAGACCTTGTCACAAATCAGTGGAACTAGACAATTCCAAATGTCCAGCAAGCAGAAACATCGCATTGGGTCAATATATGAATCAGCAAGATTAGATGTCTTAGAGAGCTTGATTCCCGTTTATATAATATCGACTCCAAGCTGCTGACCCTGACCTAAAATTACATAACATGGTGAGCTAACAAGCAAACATTTTAGGAACCACCAAGTAAATTAAGTTACTACAAATTAAGTTACTAAATTTCAAAAGAAATACTAAAAAACTAAACTGGATCCATAAAAATTCGCACACCAAGTACAGTAACGAAGTAAGATGAAAACACAGCTAACGACGGCTCGATACTAATCGAATCAGCTAAATACACCCCAAACATGAAATGCCTAGCAGCATTGGCCCTGCAGCATGTCAAAATCTGAGCACTCCTAGAGTCCTAGTCAGTAGCACCGGTAAGCGCCCAAGCCGCAGCCATACCCGCGACCAGCGCGTCCCCAGCAACGGCGTGGCGCTGGAATAGCAAGGCGGAGCTCTTCCACGACCGAACGGCGAGCATGGGGCCACAGCCTTCGTGGGATTTTTTTTTTCAAAATAATATTGTTTTAATAAATAATTGCAGGACTAGTGGTAGCTTTTGTAAAATTGTAAAAACAACATGCTGTCGGCTGTTCGACAGCCGATACGGCCCCTCTCCACTGAAACTCCTCCAGTCCGACGTGGCAGGCATTTGAGTGGTGGGTAAACCAACCGGCAGGTTGGATCCCTGTCGGTGTTCCAGAGCCCGACTGCTATGAGCTTTTGGCGAGCCGATTGGTCCTCCAGCTCCAGCCCATGGTATCTTCTCCGCCGCCACATCTATGGGCCCGGTGCTCTCCAACAGTTTCACCAGCGGGCCGTCGTCTCATACTCTCATTCACAGGAGATCCTGTTCTGGAGCCAAATACGGCTGTATCTTGAAGACAAAAGCTGTCAATCAGTCAATGGCTTGTCAGGCCTACTGTACCATTGTATATTTTGTTCCAATTTGTTCTTATAAGTCATAGTTAAGTAATTAATTTATTTTTCCTTATAAATATTTTGCATATGATTGAAGTAATTGTTTTTTTATACTAGATAGATGCTCGCACGGAGGGCACGTATTTTTATTCACGTAGATGACGACGCCCGTGGCTTGCGGAATAAACGAGATATTGAGTAATCTAGTTTATAGAAAATATAAATTCTCTTCCATTTTTTCTAATACTTGTGATTTATTATTTTGCATTTTACAATTTTAAGCTGATTTGATCATTTTAAACAAAATAATTAAATGGTAGTAAGCATTTTGCATTGATAATCCTAAACTATTTACAAATCCATTTGGACCTTTTTTCTCTTTTTTGTCATTGTTTGTGGTGGGGTCTCGTCTGCAGGCGCCGTCGCCCGATGGTCTTCCTAGCTATCTCCGAGTTCCACGGTGTGAACCTGGCCTACTCCAAGTTCCGGTGCGTTATTAACGAAAGCAGCTAGAGTTGGAGACGAAGCAGCAGTAGCATGGTACCGACATGGTCCTGCTAACGAGTCGACTCGGCATGGTGTTGCTCTACGCCCCGGATTTTGTCGTCCCGTTCGCGGCCTTTGCTGTCATGCGCTGCCAACGTTCGGCAAGGGACCAGAGCCATGGACAAGCCGCGTGCTTGTGGCCGAGGCGTTGTTGTTGGGCGGTGCCAATGGTGGGCGCAAACAGTGGCATGGTGCTGTAGGGTCGAGATGGCGGACTAGAGGGAGGGTGAATAGTCTTTTCTAAAAAAATCGCGTCGGCTAACCGAAACAAATGCAGAATTAAAACTATCGGTTTAGCCAAGACTACACCTCTCTATCTAAGTTCACAAGCACCTTATAAAGATCCTAATTAGACAACAAAGGTGTCGGGCTAGCTAGAGCTCACCTAACCAATTCTAAGAGTAAGGTCATACAAACCTATGTCACTAGTAATTCAAATACGGGAAAGCTCCTACACAACTAGTAAGCAAAACCACAAATCTCCTAAGCTCACTAGCAATGCTTAATAACAAGGCAACTAATGCTAAATTAGAGAGCGTAAATAACTTAGCTACACAAACTAAGCAATGTGACTAACAAGGTTACTAAAACCAAATTAGCCACGCAAGAGAGCTACTTCTATGCTACACAACACAAGCAAGAAGGTAACTAGCAAGCTACACAAGCAAACTAATTACAAGAGCAACTACATAAGTACAATGTATATGAAAATAATTACAAGCTTGTGATGGGGAATTGCAAACCAACGGAAAGAACAAGGTTGACACAGTGATTTTTCTCCCGAGGTTCACATATTTGCCAATAGGATAGTTCCCATTGTATCGACCGCTCACTTGATGGTTCGGCGGCTAATTGGCATCATCCACCAATCCTGCACGTCGGGCACCGCAAGAACCTACCCCGAAAGTGAGGGTAGCTCAATGACACGCTCTACTAGAGCTGCTCTTCGCGATCATCGCGGGGTGAGCACAATCCCCTCACAAATCCTCCTCCGGAGCACCGCATAATCTTCTCGCGTGCTTTAACGGAGTCACAAGCCACCAAGCCATTTAGGAGGTGGCAACCTCCAAGAGTAACAAGCATCACCGGCTTGCAACACGATCACCTAGTGCCACTCGATTCAACCTCACGATGCAATCGTACTAGAATCGCTCACTCACTCGATCGGATGATCACTATCAAGCGCAAGTGAGTTAGAGGGATCCCAAGAACACCTACACAAAGCCACCAAAGCTTAAGGGTGCTCAACAACCAGTCCAAGGCCGAGCTCCACCTCTATTTATACCCCCAAGCCAAATAGAGCAGTTGGAGCAAAGCTGTTGGTTTCTGCGAGGGCACCAGACACGGCGGTGCCCCTCCCAACGGTCAAATTCCAATGGTCGTTGGTCACCGGACATCGGGTGACGGTGCCACCGCCATAGGAGGGGTGGTGCCCCGGCCAGCCAAGTCCTAAAACATCCCCTCTCTAGAATTTTAGGGCGGTGCACCACCGTCACCATGGCGGTGACCATGGCGATGACCCCCTCGCTCAACCAACGAAACAACCAGTCTCAGGAAAAATGGGGCGGTGACACCAGACAGGGGTGGTGGTGCCCGCGGTGGTGTACCATCATGCCTAGGGCGATGCACACCGTCACTTCTGGTGCCTAGCCTCACATGCTCTCGACCATGGCTAGCTGGTCACCGGACACATGGGGATAGTGCCACCGCTAGGGTAGGGCGGTGCCACCCCAACTTCTTCTCGGCCACCTCAGCCGATCACCACCACAGGGGTAGTGGTGCACAGGACAGGGGGTGGCAATGCCACCTAGGCAGCACCCCGAGCCCAGTTTCGCCTCCTCTTCTTTACCAACTTCTTCACCTTTGCAAATGTGCCAACATCACTAAGTGTTCACCATCTTGTGCATGTGCATTAGCTTTTCACAAATATTTCCCAAAGGATTAGTCACTCAATTCACCATGCCACTCAATCCTAGCAACGATGCAAAGTTAGATCACTCAAGTGGCACTAGATGACCAATATGTAAACAAGTTTGCCCTTCTTAATAGTACGGCCATCTATCCTAAACTCGGTCATAAACTTCTCTACACACCTATGACCGTGTCGATGCGGGACCCATGGGATACCCATCAAGGAAGGGAGAAGATCTAATCTAACTAGGATTCTTTCCATGTAATCTTAGTAGTAGTATTATTCTGTAATCCTACTAGGAACTCTCATTGTAAACCGACTAGGACTCTGACCTCCTGACTATATAAAGGAGGGCGAAGTTCCTGGAGAAGAGAGTTAGAGACAACACTTTACAATCAATCCAACGCAAAGGCTAACGCCGACTGGACGTAGGGCTATTACTTGATCACGGTCGAGGGCCTGAACCAGGATAAATTGACTGTCTCTTGCGTTTACCGTCGAGTTCTGCATACGCTGAAGCCCGAACAAACTACCCCGGATACCCCCGTGGCAGGCTATCGGTGGTGAAACATCGACAGACCGGTGAAATGAAATGCCCTACAAATATACCTTTGCCTTGCGCATTCCATTCCTTCTCCTTGGATGTTGATGCAACACATGCACCAACCAATCACACATGATATGATCCACTTCATATCATCACATGACCGTATTGGTTCATCGATCTTGACTTCACTTGCTCTTCACTGTTGCTTCGGTCCATCGGCACCAAGTCATCACTCAACTTGCCCTTCACACTTGCAACCGGTCCGTCGAGCCAAGCCTTGTCTTGATCTTCTCTACCTTGGTCACATTACTCCATGTCATGTCTCAAATGCAATGAGCTCCTTCATCACATGTATGAGCTTTGCAACATATCCAAGCCATTTCACCTCTATGGCATGAGTTGCTCACACACATGTACTTGTGGACTAATCGCCTATGTACCTCACTCAAACACATATTAGTCCACTTAAGGTTGTCACTCAATTACCAAAACCAAACAAAAACCTTTTAGGTGCCTTGTGGTGCTGTGAGATCTGTGGTTGTGGCATGGTGCGCCCTGGTGGCGGACTTCACCATGAAATTGTGCACGAATGTCTGGCACATGATTTTTTATGACAGCAATGTTAAAGGAGATGTGCTCTTTCGCGCGCTCGAGGATCGGATCGGTATGTTTCCATAACTGGCGTGTCACGGTCCACCTGTAGAGTCCGTTGAAAAATCATGTGTTGCACATGTGGGATTTGACTGGCGAAAGTGGACGAGCGGGGTGAATCATTGCTACGCAGAAATGAACGATGAACTAAAACTGGACTCTAGCCACGAGAAAAGAAGACGTACCAAAACTGGACTTAAAAGGAAAGAACAGAATTGGAAAGAATCCAAATCAAAATCGGACATTCGCGGAGTTAGTTAGGAGGGTCATACCAAAAAAATGGCCAGAAATTTTGCCTCTTTATTATTAGGTATAGATATAGATGTATCTATGACTTAAAATCGTAACGCCCTCAGCGAACAAAGAATAGAAAAAGAAAAATGAAAAAAGACTAAAATATGAACTATTTGCTTTGAACGTTGCGCCGACTAGGGTAACGTCGTCTGGGAAACGTGTGCTCCTCGCTACCGCCGCCGCATCCTAGAGCCCCTCTCCTTCTCCTCTGATGCTTCTGCTGGGGACAAGAAGGAGAGGAGACCCATCCTTTTTTCTACAGTTTTATTTCTAGTTGTTTAGGGTTTAGTCCAAATAATTGCGCGGACTAGGGTAACATCGTCTGGGAAACGTGTGCTCCTTGCTACCGCCGTCGCATCCTAGAGCCCCTCTCCTTCTCCTCTGATGCTTCTGCTGGGGATAAGAAGGAGAGGGGACCCATCCTTTTTCTGCAGTTTTATTTCTAGTTGTTTAGGGTTTAGTCCAAATAAATTTTTCGACGAAATCAGATGAATTTTAGTCGGGATCGTGTTTCCTGCGATGACTTCGGTGATTGCCACGATGAGATCGTCGTTGCAGGCGTCGATTTCATCATCAGGCGGCCTATTTGTTTCCTTCATCGACAGGCGGGCAATATAATCCCCTTCCCTTCGCAAAAACAAAAACTATTCTCTTTGTATTCTTAATAAAAAAATTATATTCGCATTTATATGTGGCAAAGAAACTTAATGTCCAATTAACATATATCCAAATTAGATCTGTTTTGCTTTCATTCTTGCTCTCTTATGGGGTGTTTGGATCCACTTGCTAAAGTTTAGTCCAAGTCACGTTGGATGTTTAGATGTCAATTAGGAGGGCTAAACATGAGCTAATATAAAACTAATTACATAAGCCGTGACTAGTTCGCGAGACGAATTTTTTTAAACATAATTAATAAATGATTAGCATATGTTTACTATAGCATCATATTCGCTAATTATAGACTAATTAAGCTTAATAGATTCATCTCGTGAAATAGCCTTCATGTATGCTAATCGTGCCTCCATTGTAGCGTGAGAAATCGGACATGTGCAAGTTGACGTAGGAAAAAACAAATAAACAGTAAAATGGTAGAGAGATTCTGGTCGTGGGCGTGGGAGAAGGCACAAGAGAGATCAGGTGAATAGATTGCACCTGTCGGCGTTTCAGATGCCGGCTAGTCTGCTCGGCACAAAATGTGTCTCCGTGGACATGACTCATCATATATGGCAGACTATTTTTTTATTGCCTAATACAAGTTGTACTATTTGAGGATACACATCTTAGTACACTCACATCTCTAGTGCGTAAGCGTAAGCTAGATCTATAACCTATATCTAAGCCTAAAAATACACGAGTTGTGGCGAGCCAACTTAAATTAAGAGGGAATAAATCTCCCGGGTGAGGCACCCGAGCATAGTATCAGCACTCGAACCCGGGTGATAGCCTGAGCGCACGCTCAGCTGACCAACCGAGGACCAGCTGGTTCTCCAGCATATCGGCTATTGAATAGCCGATTGGATGCCATCGGCCCTCCACCTCACGATGGGCACCTATATTTGCAATTTTTTTCATTTTAGCACCTAATTCTGTGATTATTCATTAAAATAATATTATATTTCAAAAAAAAAACCCAGCCTTCGTGCCGTACCACGCGCCCGCCCTCTCTGGCCTCTAGGAGTCCGGGGCCCGCAGTTTTCGTTTTTCCGAAGAAAAAGAAAGAAAATATTGAAATGGGGCTGATCCCCCCGTCACCGCTCGGCGCGGCGTCAAAGGTCAGCCTGGCCAAACTTGGGCTGTGCACGCAAGGCCTGCTTGAAGGGAAACGCGAGCACAGGGGACGCCAACCCGTTAAACTTTTTTTGCGAGCTCCAACCCGTTAAACAAAAAGATAGTTAAACAAAAAATAGATGTTGACCGATCAAGTTGGTACGTGCAGGTCCAGCTCACATGAAAAGATAGTTAAACAAGGCCTAACAGTGGCGTCGGCGCGTCGCACAAGATTTCCGAAGCTCCTCCTCTGCCCCAGCGATTCTGACCGATCAAGTTGGTACGTGCAGCCGAGCCGATATATGTTGTGCTGGTCCTTTTTCATTTTCTTCCAATTGTGCTTTCCATCTCCATCTGGGGCAAAACCTTCTGTTTTCTTCCGATCTGCCTGCCTTCCGTACGCCACTTTCCATTTTTCCCGCCTTTATGTTTTTTTTTTTTTTGCTTCCGGTTGCCTGCACAGCGACAAGGATGGCTTTCAGTTCAGGGGAAAACAAATCGTATGGCTCACCCACTGACTCGGCGAGCGTTGCGCTGGAGTACTTGTAACCTGCTAGAGTTCAGCGTGCTATAGGCGCTAGCACTGCAATTTCCTAGCGTCACCGGTGCAGGAACCAGCTAGTGACGGGTACAATAATTAGCTGCCTGCCATTTCATGTGAGCTGGTAGTTTTTTAGGCCTGGTTTAGTTCCACCCCAAAATCCAAAAAGTTGCTACAGTACCTGTCACATCGAATGTTTGCGGCCCGTGCATGGAGCATTAAATGTAGACGAAAAGAAAAACTAATTGCACAGTTTGGTGGGAAATTGCGAGACGAACGTTTTAAGCCTAATTAGTCAATGTTTGGACACTATTTGCCAAATAAAAACGAAGGTGCTACAGTAGTCCCAAAATCCAAATTTCGCGAACTAAACCAGGCCTTACTTTAGCTGCACCTGACTCATTTAGAAAAACAAATAAAACAAATAAAACCCGCCTCATGGTACCAGTTTGTGACTTTATGGAAACGTTTGTTGCTCTAGTCAGGTTGACATATCAAACCATTTAGACAAACTCAAGATATTTAAGAAACCTTTGAAATCAGTTCAAAATGTTTTCAATGGAAGTAACTTTACTTTTATATCTTAAAAATTTCAAATTCACAAATACAAAGCGTTTGACACCTTCTATCACAGGTTTTTATAGGATAAATACTCCTAAACACATAAACTTGTTGCCATGTGGTTAATATTAGGAAGCACCACTCCGATTGATTTTGGAAGGTTAGGAGTAAATGACGATCTAAAAACTTTTGTTTCTTTGTAGCTCTGCTGGGGCAATTTGATTTACTTTAAATTCTAAAATGCAGATGACGATGGACAAGTTAAGAAAGGGAGCTTAGCGCTTTTCATAATTCTCATAGACAAGGTGATTAATTGTTTCTGTAGTAAGGGTTATATATGCTATGAAACGAAAGAAATGCATGGCTTTTCTTTGCTTCAATTAGTGAGTGAGAGAAATGCATGACCGGTAAGTCATGTCAGTTGGTCATTTTGGGTAGAATATTCTCGACCATTTTGCAATAGCTTGAGTTCGTTTCAGTTGGAGACGCCATTTTGGGGTAGAATATTCTTGACCATTTTTGCCCTAACTAGAGTTCGTTTTAGTTGGAAACCTCAAACATATTGCTCATATCTTTGTATAGTTAGAGTTCGTATTAGAAAGTTCATTTTAGCTAGAGATCAGGCGCGATGCACAACAACAACATCATAAAACTCCTCTTGTTGTTGGTCATCGTCTTCCTTGTGGCCCACGAGGGGAGGAGTGAGGGTGACAAAGGGGGACATGACCCCCTAAGTTCATATAGTTTCACTGGGAAATTTCAAATTTGATCAAACCGTAAAAGATGAACTTCTGGACTCCCCCAAACAAAGAAAAAATCGTATTTCTATTTCGTCGTTTCTTCTCCATTTCAACTCACATCTTACAATGACCTGACCATCCAGAACACTGCTGGATTTGTTAAGTAGTAAGCGTTGGCGCTTCAGTATTGCTCATTCAGATTTGTCGTGTATAGAGTCTCTTTGGAGGCCCACCAAGACACACTTTACACTGTGCATGAATACCAGTTCTACCATGCTTGCAAGATATCAGGCATGGTGGACTTCATCTTTCGAGACGCGACCGTCGTCTATGTCTTCTAGAGCTACTTGCCGGCGACGCATGCATTCGTTCCTCACCCAAGATTGCAAAATGTCATAACATCACAAGGGTGGACGGTACTAGCTAGGGAACCACTAGTTCTGGATTTGTCATTTGTATTCCAGTTCTACAACATTACATGTGAGAAACTTGTATGCGAAAAGGTTGTGGAGACACACTTAAACACCCCTAGAAGCCTATTCCCGTGTCATCATCATCGGATGCTTCATTGACCCATAGTTGACCGCTGAATCTATCCCCTGGTACGACTCCATGCCAACGTGAAAAATTTACCCTTAAGGGCACACGGAGATATACATGTGTAGTAGGAGATAGATTTCTCTCTCCAGTTGCACGCAGGTCCCCATTTGCATCCAACGCTGATGCATATGGGGGCATATGCCCTTAAGGGAAAAACATTACTAGGTCTTAAGACTCTGTTATACGGTGAGTGCAACAACTATGGACCTAGCTCGGATGTGAAGGACAGGATACACCACTGGAAAACCGAGATTTGTCTAGTGTTTAATGGTTTGCCTAGTGCCAATCGTCGGACACTAGGCAAAGAGCTTGTTTGCCGAGTGTTAGACCCCGCAGCACTCGGCAAAACAAAGGCACTAGGCAAAATAACGATTTGCCGAGTGTCGACACTCGGCAAAGAAATCCACTCGGTAAATGACCATTTTGTCTAGTGTCAATACTAGGCATACCATCACACTCGGCAAAGGCTGCCGGAGGGCAACCGCCGTTACCATTTTGCCGAGTGTCTTCCGTTAACACTCGGCAAAATTAGAACTTTGCCTGGTGTCTCCGGACGACACTAGGCAAACTGGCTAGTTTGCCTAGTGTCTTACAGAGACACTAGGCAAAATATTTTTTTTTCTTTTTTTGATTTTAGCTTCCAATTTTTTTCTGTAGCTTTCCTACTATACCTTGACCAACATGTTGAAAGTTGGCACAATTTTATGAAATTTTGCTATATTTCTTTAGTTTATTTAATTTCTTTGAATTTTTTCGACAAATACAAATTTGAACTGCAAGTGTGACGAATAATGGCAATTCATGAATGCAAAAATGATATTCATATTAGTAAGTGTTAGTTGAGGCCGTATCCAGAAACAGACCAAAAATTTCACACATCTTCACGTCGAGACATGACCACGAACTTGCGAGCAAATAGTTTTTAAATTCTATTAAATGAAAACGGAGTCTGAAATTCATGAAACTTGTCGACAAGTCAAGATATCGCATGCGGGTGCCATGATAAAAATTTAAAAAGATTTCGAGCACATCGTCACGTATGATGCTTAGAAACCCTAACATCTCCACATCGTCACGTGTGATCACATGTGGAGATGTTAGGGTTTCTAAGCATCATACGTGACGATGTGCTCGAAATCTTTTTAAATTTTTATCATGGCACCCGCATGCGATATCTTGACTTGTCGACAAGTTTCATGAATTTCAGACTCCGTTTTCATTTAATATAATTTAAAAACTATTTGCTCGCAAGTTCATGGTCATGTCTCGACGTGAAGATGTGTGAAATTTTTGGTCCGTTTCTGGATACGGCCTCAACTAACACTTACTAACATGAATATCATTTTTGCATTCATGAATTGCCATTATTCGACACACTTGCAGTTCAAATTTGCATTTGTCGAAAAAATTCAAAGAAATTAAATAAACTAAAGAAATATAGCAAAATTTCATAAAATTGTGCCAGCTTTCAACATGTAGTCTCATTTTATGTAGGGAGTCTCGATAAAAAGTTTGAAGACCAAAATTGAAAAAAAATAAATAAGTTTGCCTAGTGTGCCAGCTAGACACTAGGCAAACTGGCCTCTTTGCCTAGTGTCTCATGGAAGACACTAGGCAAACTTATTTTTTATAGTGTTTGCCTAGTGTTGGGTTATCAACACTCGACAAAGTTAATTTTTAGTTTATATTGTTTGAGTGTTTTTTTATTTTAAAAAAAATTCATAGTTCAAAAACATTCATATTTGCCCAGTGTCAGATCTAGGACATTAGGCAAATCAGTAGAAGACCGGTACTACTTGAGCTGGTCGGTACTACCGGTAGAAGACCGGTACTACCGCTAGGCCAAAAACCAGCACAACTGTGAAGACCTGTAGTACCGATGAACTTCCGGTACTACCGTTCAGGCCGGTACTACCGGTAGAGTACCGGTACTACCGGTAAGTCAAAAACTGGATCAGTTATGAAGACCTGTAGTACCGATGTATAGCCGGTACTAACGATGTATCGCCCAAAAAAAATTGAGAGGGGCAAGGCCCAACCAGCCCTTTCCTGGCCCAAGCAGCCCCCCTCTCACACACCCACCATGGCCCCACACATCAGCACCTCTTCCACACATAATACACCACCAGCAGCCATCCCTCTCTCTCCCATCTCTCATTCACGTTGGCAACCAGAGAAGAGAGAGGAGAAAGGAGAGGAGAAGGGAGAAGAGAAGAGGAAGAGGAAGAGGAAGAGGAGGACGCCCCTCCCACTGCTGCAGCTCGCCGGAGGAGCTCTACCACGCCACCACCTCGCCGAAGTTGGGGAAGATAAAGCCCCATGGTCATCTTCAACTTCAAGACAAGGAGAAGCTTTCCCATGGTCGATCTCTGTCCTTGAGCAACTCCGAGCCCAACTGCTGCACCTAGAGGTCTTCCACGACATGCAAGAGGAGTAAGAAGAGGTGCATCTCCCATGTAGATCGACTTCTTCCCCACCATTTCTCGCTGCCCTAGCTTTGGGGTAGCCAAGGTGAGGCGATTCTTCTGTTAGGTCTTCTAATTGAGGTGTTTAGATGGTTCTTGGTCATGGGGATTAGTGTTTGTGGGGGGGGGGGGGGGGGACACCATTTGGATGTCAACCTAGGGTCTGCTGCCCTGTAGCTCGAGCAGTGCTGCTGTTCCTGTGGTTTAATTGACCTAAACGATTTTCCTCAACAAGTTGATAATAAGGAAGTTGTAGAGGACCTTCAGATCGGTTTGCCTGTGAAATTTCATGATTTTAGCATTAGTAGTTTGGGAGTTATGATTTTTCTAAGCAAGCAACTTTTCCCTGACGAAGTCTGGACAGAACTGGATCTAGGGGTTTTTGGAGAAAACATAGAGGCATTATGGGACTCTAGAAATTATAAGAGATTTGTAGTACTTTTCATTAGCTTTCTGGATTGGTAAATATCATGATTTTATCCCATCAGGTTTGAGAGCTATGAATTTTCAAAGTTCGCTGTCAGGTTTGGACTGCATGCTGAACAGATCTGAAGTTTGGTGTTTTCTGACCATGTTAGCATCAAAACTAGCTTTTGTTGATAACTAGGGAGTTGTAGTGTTTTTCTTGAGCTTTCCAAATTATTAAAGAACAATAGTTTTGGTTGGCTAGAACTCCAGCTATGAGTTTCTGAAGTTCTCTGTCATGTTTCATCAGTAAAAGTTTCAGTTAAGGTTCGTCATGATTTTGGGCATCCTGATGACCTTTGATGCAAATTGGAATAATACCAAAGTTGTAGATAATGGATTGATCTATAATCCGGTAAAGTTTCAAGATATTTTGAAATAAGGATTTCGAGATATAAAAATATTAAGTTTGCTGTCCTGATTTTCGGGCAGATAATGACTTCTGCTTTGATTTGCAGTTTATGCCTTCTTAAAGGCATGATAAAAAATAAAGTTTCTATACAAAGGTTATAGGGGTTGCTATATAGATTCCATAAATGTATTTCGTTTCTACCATAGCATTTGTGTATTAAAAGATACAAAAGTTGAATCAGCACTGCTGCTGTTGGCTGAATTTCCAGAGTTTTGTCAGGCCTTGTTTGTGGGGGTTTTTCCGAGCATAGGAAGTATTTGTTTGCTGTTTATATACATCTTTGGTACTGCTGCAAACTGAAAAAACATGTATGTTCAGGTGGAGTCACTTCGAGACGCAACTAGCGTCCGTTTTCATCGTCGGTAAAGGCAAGTAAATGTAGCGGTGGTTTGCTACCGTTTTGGCTTGATATTTTCATCACCTACAACTTAATGTCTATAATAATGCCATACCACTAATAACTAGACCTTGTGATCTTGGTTCATGCAACCATATTTGATTGCGGTCTTATTTATTTATTCGTGGTGATTCTTTATTCCATATTGGAATATGTGGTTAGTCCACAACCTGAAGAGGAAGTGGAAGTATCATTGGTGGTTTATGTTAATTTTATTGCAGCATGCCAAGTGCATTGCATCATTCATTTGCATTGGAAGTTATGTCGTTGACCTATGGTCACGACCGTACCGGTACAGCATCATGGGATGCAGCTCCACACCTTGTTGGGTGTGCAGGCAGGAGACATTTCACATTGCATTCAAATGCATACAGCAAGTATAATGAAGTGATATGTTCATGTTATTATGAAGATCTATCTCTTGGCGATGCTCAGAACTGGAAGCCACACATTTTATATTAATACTGTCATGTTTACTTTATAAGTGGAACTCTATGTTAAATTGTTGCTTAATTCAAATTGTGGTTTAAATAGCTTGTTAAAACAAATTTGCTTGTTGAGATGTTTCATCTCACCCTTGCTTTACTCAATCCAGGTACTTGATGTTTGCTTGGAAGGGGAGGGAATTAGCTGCAGGTCTCACACTTTTTCTTCATTAAGGGACTCGGTATTTAAAAACTTAATAATGTGGTTCTGCTTATTAGACTTGAGAGAAAATGTTGAAAGTGTGATGGTTATACTTATTCATTTTGGAGTAACTCATTTATTTGCTAGGATGTTCTTTAATTTTAGTTTGGTGCTCCCATTTACACATTTATTCTTCTGCTTTGCTTATAAATACAAACGAGGTGCTACCAAAATCTTTATTGGTTATGCGCGGCTGTTATTTGTGAATTTTAGTGGCATCCCGGGGTGTTTATGAATTCTAGGGTGTTACAGTTGGTACCAGAGCAGGTTATAGATTCTCGGAAAAATAGATTTAACATGACACACTTGCACATGTAGGGTGGGTTATAAGATGCTAAAAGCTTTGAAGATTGTGGTGTTTGTCTTTGCTTAAGTTGCCTTGATGTTTATGTTGTATGTCATCACTATTGCTAATTCTGATCGATTACAAAGTTTATTTGTATGGTTTATATCAGCTTATTTCGATTATGATTTTGACAATATTAGTTGTTCTTACAAGTACACTCTTGTCTAGTTTCTTTCTCATGATATTGTTCATAAATGGACCCTTAAGATGTCATAGTTGTTGATGCTTGAGGGTGAGGATCCTAAAATGTTCGATTTGCTTTTGTTGGTACGAAAAGGTTTTGGAAGCCCGTAGATTAGCTATAGTCTAGTAGTGTAGATCGAGGAGTGGAGGGCCCCCACAATGCCTTTCTCTGCACTACTAAGTGAGGTTGCCCGAGTGTTAGGTTGACCCAAGCATCTATATTCAAAGGAAATGGTTGAATGGCGGATGGGTTGGCCTCCATGCCGTGCATTCTAACTATTTACTCTTGACATATCAGATGGGTGGGTCATTATATGTTTTGTCCTGTAGATATAATGCTATATTGGTTTACCCTTAGTCTGGTGGAGTCCTTTTATGCAAATCAATCTCTACTTTTGTGCCAGTATCAAAGATATAATGAGAGCAAGATTCAGGTGGATTTTTGAGAGGTTCCTAGAGATGCTTATAACCATGTTGCTAAGGAGTATGCGTTAATCCCTTTTTTCTATTACTTAATGTCTAAGTAATGTTGCGATTGTTATTGATTTGGATAATAAAGTCTCTCTTGATGTAGAAGAAGCTTTGTAGAATTATTTCTGTAGCCTATGTGTTTATGCATTTTATGGCAATGGTGTTGATCTTTGTGGCTTTAATCTAGCCTATCAGAGTGGTATTGTTGATCTGCATAGAAGTTTATTTTTGAAATTGCTGTCAGTAATCTATTGGTAAGGATGATGACTTATAGTTTACTATGGTTGTGCCTCAATGGCTAAGTTATATATGGGGGTTAAGTTCTTGTCATGCTTCCTTGACATATATGTCATGATTGTTTGTTTAGAAACATGAAGTTACAATGCATAACCCTTAGTGAGGGTCATAGTGTGGACATCGCTCGTTAGCATAAACCAATGGAATGAAGATGTGTATATGTTGGTGAGTCTTAAAACATAGTGGTAGCTGACCTACTGGTTCGTATTGCTTGAATGATCCTGAAGTTAAGGGAATGTTTAAGACGTTCTAGATTTGATGTTGAAGAAATGTTGTGGCATGACAATTTTGTTACAATTTTCCTTAAGTCTATCCCTTGGTTTCGGTTGACAAAGTGCAGTAGCCATGAGTTTTAGGAGTCATATTTGTTTGTTAATGTATGAATAGAAAGTTGGAGTTGGTTGATTTAGGCCTTGTTCTTTGTTTTTGCAAGCCTATCGTGCTTAACATGATGTTTATGTTGTTCGGAGATGTGAAGTTCTCTCATTTGATTCCTTAGCTATCAGTGTTGTTTGATTGAACAGATCTATTATTCATGTGTGTGCTTATTATTATCTTTGGCTTAATAAATCTGTGTAGGTGGCTTCCTGTCTTTGCAACACTTTTTAACCTGTGTGCTACTTATCTTTCTAGATCATACATGTGTCATTATTTGTCAGTGGTGTTTTTCTTCATAAGGTTTGATCTAGAGAATTAGAGGACGAATTCTTTTAAGGGGGATAGAATGTAACACCCATAATACGTTTTGTATGTTTTCTTGCAGGGTTTGGAAACCTCTCCGTGCAGGGGAGGTTCTGCCGAAATTTTTTATTGACGGTATCCTTTTCATTTTTTTCAACATCAATCGGGCGTGGCATCGAATCAAATTGGAGGGTCACCGGCTTCATAGATTGGAGCGTCGCCGGCACCACAGCTTGAGCCGAATCAAGTGGAAGGGTCGCCGGCTTCACAGATTGGAGCGTTGCCGGCACCACAGCTTGAGCCGAATCAAGTGGAAAGGTCGCCTGGAGCATCAAACCACGGGCCTCTTCACCCTTGACAATCGTCGTGATCAGCTTGTTGTGAACTTTGTTAAGAAATTTGGTTGTGCACTTATGAACTTGTGAACTTGTGGCACATTTGGACTTTTGGTATGAACATGTGATATATGTGAACATGTGGTTCTTATTTATGATTCATGTGATATATTTGTGGTGTTTGAATATGATTTATATTTGTGTCACAAATGGAATAATAAAAAAAATTCAGCTTCTGGTTACTTTGCCTAGTGTCAGGGGTCTGACACTAGGCAAAGGGGCCACACGTGGCACACCTGGGAACAGGCTTTGCCTAGTGTCAGGAAACTGACACTAGGCAAAGTTGGTAGTTTGCCTAGTGTCGGAGGCCTGACACTAGGCAAAGCTTGGCATATTTGCCTAGTGTAGGCGGCCTGACACTAGGCAAAGCTTGACATATTTGCCTAGTGTTGGACGCCTGGCACTAGGCAAACCTTGTATACTTTGCCGAGTGTCAGACCTCTGACACTAGGCAAAACGTCCGTTACGATTTTCATCGTCAGTGGAATACTTTTGTCGAGTGGTGTCCTTGACACTAGGCAAACACTTTGCCGAGTGTCCGAGGTTTGACACTCGGCAAAGTGCTCTTTGCCTAGTCCGCCTCTGCCACCCTTGTTTGCCTAGTGTGATACTAAGCAAACTGTTTGCCTAGTGTTTCTAGGCCTTTGCCTAGTGCCTGCGGCACTAGGCAAATCCCGCGATTCCAGTAGTGATAGTGGCCAAGGTTTCTTGTTATCAGCGTTGTTACTAGGTCTTGAGACTCTGTTCTACGGTATGGACCTAGCCCCGATGTGAAGGGCAGGGTATAGTGGCTAGGGTTTCTTGCCATTAGCGTTGTTACTAGGTCTTGAGACTCTATTCTACGATGAGTGAGACGACTATAGACCGGGCCTGTTTGGAATTGTTTTTCTTGTAAAATTGAACTACTATGTTCCAAACAGATCCTAAAATATAGTACTGTACAAAATGTCTCTTTTACCTTCCCGTGGTCTTAAATTTTGGATTCAATGTCTTGTCTAGAAATACATGTTAGAAGGGGCCTATCTGTGGTAGAACTGCCCAAAATAACATGCTTTCGGAGGCGCTTGTCTTCCACTAGACACTAAGCACCCTGAAAGTTAGCTACCTCGGACAGTTCCGTTGAGCACACCCCAAGGGAGAACTCAAAACAATCCACGTTTTACATCCAGAATCTAATAATAAGTACGAGCTTACAATACTTAGTCATTTCATACAACAAGAGTTCTTGTAAATTATTTATTACAATACCAGAGTTTAAAGTGCGATAATTAAACAGTGGAATAAAAATAAACATCTAGCAGAAATG
Source organism: Miscanthus floridulus (assembly GCF_019320115.1). Classification (NCBI taxonomy): domain Eukaryota; kingdom Viridiplantae; phylum Streptophyta; class Magnoliopsida; order Poales; family Poaceae; genus Miscanthus; species Miscanthus floridulus. The sequence continues at coordinate 89,439,290 of NC_089596.1, read as the reverse complement.
ATACAAGGATCCGTCTGTGCCCACCAGAAGAATCCTCCACACAAGAGCTACTCCTCAAGCTGCACCTGCAACAGGGGTAAAATAAATCCTAAGTACACAATGTACTCGCAAGACTTACCTGACTAGTGGGAATAGTTTTCTGACTCTCAAGGATATGATAGGCAATATGAGTTGATGTTTTCTTTTTATTTGCGAAAAGCATTACTAATAGTTCATCCTTACAGTCAAGTTTTATTAGCAGTCATGATTACTTCATTAGCTAACCATTCTAGGTAAGCACTTGTTCTACTTTCAAGCAAGGGTTGAGTAATCAGAACCATTTCATCATCTTTCATCTTTCAGTTCTTACTACGGTGCTAGACCATAGCCAAGTCGTACCATCTTACGGAAATGGCGATTCGTGAACCAATGTATTCTAGCTGGGTACCCCGAAATACACGCCATGTTTGTACCCTAGGCACAAATAAGACCAATCCATTCCACTCTTGTCATGGGGTCCAGGTCCCCATCCAAACTTGGACTTCAAGCCCCCACACTTGAGACCCCGTCTCAGTATGGTGCTTAAACCACCACCTTTCCCTGCCTCCAATCAGTCGGTCCGAAAAGAGCCGAAACCCATGACAAGAGCGTAACGAGTCTTCCTGCTCCCATAAGCAAGTATGTGCTTAAGATAATAAGTCTGTGATCTAACTACCATCCACAGCAACGGATGGTACTTAATCGATATGAACAGGGAAAACAGTGTAACCAAGCTAACCCCCATTGGCCGTGGGCCACAACCTGTTACACCCACCAATATCCATACCATATCCCTTCCCTGTCTCTATTTTTCCTTTCATCATTTTATTATGAGAGTAATAATAATTATCTATTGTGAGTAACGGCATGTTACTCATGCTACCGAAACCTAAGCATAGAAGCTACTCAAACCTGCACTAGTAAGACTCTTAGGACAGGTCTATCTATGCATGTGGTTTCCATAAAATTCATGCAACATAAATGCACAACATATTTATATACGGTGAATTATAAAATAGAGGTTATACACCAGGGCTTGCCTTGGGTAGGCACGGTGTCAGCTGAGTCAGTTAGTGGCGGCTCTAGGACCTCCTCCTGCACGAGAATCTCCTCGTCGTACTCCTCGACGGTCTCCTCGAACTTGCGATCGCCGGTGGTCACGATCTCTGCCAACTCGTTCTCTACATGCATGCGATGATGATGCAACAGTTAGCATTTAAGCAATATCAACTCATAAACTAAGAATACGCATACTAAGCTACTAAGCTAGCTCTAATGACTAAGGTACCAAGCTAACTATCATCTTTACCAAGCAAAGTGTTGGGTTCAACCAACAAACACCTAGCTTTATAAATGAAGGATATATCTTTATTTCTACTAATGATTTAATGCATATTTGAAACAAAGAGAATTGAACTACCCTAATGTTTAGTCTATTCTAAAGCTACAAAAATTATAGTGAGCACAAAATAATACAATGAATCTACTATAAAAATTTCAGGACTAAAGCTATCACCAATTTTACCACAAAAATTCCTACAATAATTCTCCTAACAATATTAAACATTTTCAAACGATTTAATAGCTCCTGGTATCAACACACACACACACACACATATATATATATATATATGAACTAAATACACTAACAGATAGAGCACAATTTTAGGAACCTAACAAAATTTGTTTCATAATTTTTGGACACCTACATGATTTTATATGATTTACCAAAGATCAGCTCAAAAATTAAATTAGAAAACTATTTCTAATTCCTAGTGAAAAAGAAAAACGAATTCTCTTGCGCGGCCCACACTAGCGGCCCACGCGACGCGGTGCGCGGCCGACGCGAGGCCGGCCTACAGCGCGAGAGGGCCCACGGCGGGGGAAATCTCGCGTGTGCTGGTGTTTTTGCAAAATAGACCTCGAACTTCTCCCAACTCATAATTAAGTACTAACACTATTTTCTCCTCTCTCTTAGAACTTCTCACTTAACCCCCTGGCCTTTCCCTAATTCACCCGCATGCACCCGCGGTGACCCAGCTCACAGTGGCATGGTGGTCGGTGACACAGTGCGGCTACGCCCACCACCAGGGAACTACTACAGACCACCTAACCGGTCGGTCACCATCTCTAACCCGAGCGACTACGCTAAGCGATGGTGCAGGGTCACATGACCAGCTAGGGAAGGCTACAGCGGCGCGCAACCATTCGCGATGGCGGCGCCACTGTTCTGGTGAGCTGGGGTAGCTATAGACCTAATCGGTTAGCGCGCAAGCATTAGGAGGCTACCGTGGACCTAGCTAAGGTGACGGTTGGAGAAGAGGGTGATGGAGAAGGGCTGGCCATGTGCGGTTGAGCCATGTGGCAGTGCACCACGACATCACGGTCGCATCAACGATGATGTGGAGGCGGTAGCGGTTCGGCTAAGGCACGTAGGGTGAAGAGAGAGTCAAGGCTATGCTAGTGGTGTAGGTGAATTGGTTTGAGATGAGCGGTAGGAGGGTTGCCCACATCCATGATCGGACGCGGCCTTATCGACACGATAGCGAGAAAAACTCCAAATTGGAGCTTGGTCGTGCTTGCTTCAAGGCTAGGTGGGCGTCGGGGGTCAGGTGGCTTAATGGAGAATCCAGGGACATGATGAATCGAGCGATGGTGACTCAACCATGCCGAATTAAGCAAGCGGGGTTGGCCGATCACGGTGCCAGAGAGGGAGGGGCAGGTCTGGCTCGACTCATCCTTGCCTTGGTGGCAAGCGGCAGACCAGACCCAAGGTGGCGTCTACGCACCCGTTACGCGACAACACGGCCAGACCACGTGTGCGTGTGCAGAGGCAGGTAGGGGCATGACATGCGCGGCCACAGCACTATTAAGGTGAGGCAACGACGCGAGTACACCATTAACCATCTACTAAAACATGTCATAAGCATCATACTTGTGTGTTAATGCATGTGGTGAAGTGAGTAGATAATGCATTACAACTAAAACGATCAACAGAAATGCAAAACGAAAGTTGCTCCATGATTCGTATAGTTAACAAGTAGGGGTGTAAACTAATTTTTATTGAACAAAAATTACTATAGAACCTATATATGAGACTTAAATAAAGTTTAAAGTACAAACTTTGTAGATAACAATGCAACTCTTGCTGTAGAAAAATAATGTTACTAGCTAGTATTTCTAATAGTCTAGAAACAGAACTTGAAAACAAATCCATCTCAAGACTTCGAAAAATTCCTAAGGTGAGCAGCAGTGTGACAAAGCCATGTTTGGCAAATTATTCTGTGAAATGAAGTTAAGAAGGGGTGTCGTGTTGTAGCTCTTGTTGATAGCCTAAGGTGCCCTCTTTAGAGTAGTGAAGATGGCTTGGTTCCAAATTGAATCGTTTAGTTTTTACGGGTGCTTAAAAATTCGTGCGCGTACTCAGTCTCGGGCCATCGGGCTTAGGCGTGTGGTCACTATGCATGGTCATTCTGTGTCGCTGCTGCTGCCCTCCATGTTGTGTGTCATGACACAATCGCAGTCATAGTCGCTGCCGCTGCCGTCGTGTCACTCCCGCTATCGGTGCAGAAAGTGACCAACACGTAAATATTTGTAGTTTTGCCGTACGTTGTGATCGGATGTGGCCTAGCACTCAATGACATAGGGTTTATACTGGTTCAGGCAATGTGCCCTATGTCCAGTTTGAGTCAGTCGGTGACTTTATTCCTGAGCCTAGGTGCTCAAAGTTTGCTGTGGGGTTATAAACGAGTAGTAGAAAGATGGGGGTACAAGAGGTCCGGTCGGACTCTGGTCAGAGGGACCGAGAGTGACAAGAACTCCGCTATGTGCTATGTATTCGAGCGTGTGCTCAAGGTTTCAACCTGGTTGTTCTGTTGTCGAGTACTAGTGAACTTGATCGACCTGAATCCACTTATCTGTTGGAAGAGAGCGCATCCCCTTTTATAGATGAAGGGGATGGCCTTACAAGTGAGAGGGAGGGAGTACATTCACTGCTAAGTCTTGCTACCCACGCCGGTAGGTACAAGATGATGGTAGGTGCCCACAATACTGTTGAATGTTAGATGCACGTGGGAGGTTGTGTCGTCTTCTTCAGGAATGGCAGATGTCGGTACCTGCTATACTGTTGATGCTGAGAGGCATGCAGGGGGTTTTACCATGTTCGCCTGGCACGGTAAATACCGGCGCCCACAACACTATTGATGCCTCAGAGGCATGTGGGGGAGCCTTACCGTGTTTGTCAGGTATGGGAATTGATGGCGCCCACAACACTGTAGGGGAAAATGTCGGTGCCTAAAACACTACTTGGGCTCTGTCATGTTAGGGAGGTCGCAGAGTCCTATCCTATAGGTGTATAGGGCATGTTCCTCGGTATTACGGTTGACTTAAGTACCTTGCCTTACTTTCTCCGTCTGTTCCTTGGTCCTTATCGAGCAGGTGTCTTGGTCGGTTGGTCCTAGTCAGCTCTGATTACGCCAGTCGAAGAGGAGCCATAGGCAGGGGTCCGGCGCATTCCTGGTCGGAGAATCGGGCCAGAGTTGGAAGTGGCATTTTGGCCAGGCCTTCTAGTTAGAGAGATCGTCCGGAGGCGGGCTGGAGACTGAAGAGAGTGCTCCAGTCAGAGAGGTGGGCCAGAGTCGGAAGCGGGTGTCGTTCCTCCTCGGCCAGGCCTTACGGTCGGAGATTGGATCATCCTTCTGGCCTATTTTCTAGGTATTTGGGCCGACCCATGAGTTGCGCATTGCTTGCAACGTTGTCTGTTGGGCTGAGCCTTTGTTGGGAAGCTGGTGCAGGAGGGACCCTGGGTTTATGAACCCAATAGGAGCCCTCAAGCCCCCGAGCGATTTGGGTAGAATCGTCTAGGGAATTTTTGTCTTGACGGCGGGTGCGTGCGAGCGCACCAATGGGTGTAGCCCCCGAGCCCCCAGGCGATTCGGGCAGAATCGTCTGGTGGTTTTTTCATGTTGCCTACGGGGGGAGTTTTTGTTTTCTCAGCGGGTGTGCGCGAGCGCACCCGCGGGTGTAGCCCCCGGGTGATTCGGGCAGAATTGTCTGGGGGTTTTGTTAGCGGGCGTGTGTGTGTTTTTTTAGTCGAGATATAGTCGGTGGTTAGTTTTGGGATCGAGCGAGGTGGAGCTCGTGGATCCTGGAGTCAGTGCACGCTGTGGAATCGGGCGAGTCGGAGTCATGGATCCTGGCGTCGGTATAGCCCGCGCAGCTGAGGCAGCTAGTTTAGGGATCGGACAAGATGGAGCTCGCGGGTCTTGGTGTCGGTGCGCGTTGTGGGATCGGGTGAGTCAGAGTTATAGATCATAGCCTCGGTGTAGCCTACGTTGCTGAGGCAGTTGGTTTAGGGATCAGGCGAGACGGAGCTCGTGGATCATGGCATCGGTGCGCGCCATGGGATCGGGCGATTCAGAGTCGTGGATCCTTGCCTCAGTGCTGCCCGTGCAGCCGAGATAGTTAGTTTAGGGATCGGGCGAGACAGAGCTCGTGGATCCTGGCATCAGTGCGTGCCGTGGGATCGGGTGAGTCAGAGTCATGGATCCTGGCCTCGGTGCTGCCCGCGTAGCTGAGACAGTTAGTTTTGGGATCGGGCGAGACAGAGCTCGTGGATCCTGGCGTTGGTGCGCGCCATGGGATCGGGTGAGTCGAAGTCATGGATCTTAGCCTTGGTGTAGCCCGCACAGCCGAGATAGTTAGTTTAGGGATTGGGCGAGTCGGAGCTCGTGGATCTTGGCCTCAGTGCAGCCCTCACAGCCGAGGTAGTTAGTTTAGGGATCGGGCGAGTCAGAGCTCGTGGATCCTGGCGTCGGTGCGCGTCGTGGGATTGGACGAGTCAGAGTCATGGATCCTAGCCTCGGTGTAGCCCACGTAGCCAAGGTAGTTAGTTTAGGGATCTTGAGCCCCCGAGCCCCGTTGGGCTTGGTAGGGGTCAGTTTGATTTTTGTGCGTTATCCCATCCTCGGTTTCTCACAATAGGAGGGGCTGAGTTTTATCGCTTGCCTCGATCGCTCGGGCTCGAGTGACGCGCTCGGTGAGCTCACTAACGGGTATGATCGAGTGGAATCTGGGTTTGTCTTTCGTGATGGGGTCGGCATGGACCTCTTGTGACATTCCACTGCTCCTTTACCTGCAACCCGATAGATGCCTGAGTCATTCTAGAGACTGACCCGAGTGGCCTGCTGGCCTCCCCTCGATGGATATTCTGTGGGTTCGACGAGAGGTTTAGGAACAAATGAGAAGGTTAAGATGACCCTGTCTGCTTTGGGACAGACTGGGTGAGGGCTGCACGGGGCTCATCTATGTTTTCTCCCCTAGCTCTGTTTGATGTGGGCCGGCCTCGAGCCCTTCATGGGTCGGCCTTTGAACCCCGGTCAGTCGTTGCTCATGTTGAATGAGGCAACTACCGCTTCATGATGCAACACGGAGCATTGTGATGCATTTCGCCGCACGTGCGATGGCTTAGTTCCCGAGCCCCCGAGTGATTTAGGGCCCGAATCGTCCAGGGGATACAGGCATATGGAATGAATGTATGAATGAATATTTAAAGAAATAGAGGGGGTGGGTAGCGTTACCTTGATTGCTTGAGTGACGGGGTTTGAAGAGCTCCAATCGGAAATGTCCAACGAGGATCCACGCTCGTCATTCATGACAGAGTCAGCATGGCCTACATGGGGCATCCCTTTGCTCCTTACCTATCTCTCAGTGTTTTCCTGAGCCGTTCGATCGACTTTAGGAAGCCCGATGGTCTCTCCTGGTGGAGATCCCATTTTTTGGGTTTTTCCAAGTCCCGCCTGGGAAGGCGGAGAGCCGCCTGCGTGTGGTGGCGCTTTGGTTCTTGTGCCCAGCATGCGGTTGTGGTGGGCCATACCCAGGCCACGTCCTGTCTAATCAGGCATTGTTCCGTCGGGCAGGGAGCGTCTCATCGGTCAGGGCATGTCTCATCGTATCCCATCTGCATTAAATGGGGAAGGGAGAGGGTTTTTTGCCCGTCATTTTGCCTTTCCCCGATCGGTGTGCCTTCCTCAACTGCTGTGCCCTTTTCCTTAAGTAGGAGAAGGGAGAAGACTTTTCACCCCGTTCCTTTGCCTATTCCTCATCTACCGCCTCTTCTCATCTTCCTTCTTACCGAGAGCGTTTGAGAGCCACGGTGGTTTCTAGGAGAGAAAAGGGAGAGAGAAAGGGAGAAGAGAAAACTCACAAATTCATTCGTGAACCCAAAGCGAAATGTTGGGCTTGAGGTCATCCACTGTGAGGGAGTTGGTGCTAGAGGCCTTCGCCGTGAAGGGGTTTCTACCGCCGATGGAGGTGGTGCACTGGAGGGCTCCCGTGAGGGAGGATTTCCTGCAACCTTGGGCCAGCGAGGTGGTTTCCTTCCTCGCCTTCCACGAGCGTGGGTTAGGATACCCCACACACTGGTTCTTATGCGGGCTCCTCAATGACTGGGGTCTGGAGCTGTAGCACCTTAATCCAATGGGGGTGCTGCATATCGCCGGCTACATCACCGTCTGCGAGGCCTTCGTCGGGATGGAGCCACTCGTGGACTTCTTCTGGCGGATGTTCTCTGGGCGAACTTCGTCGGTGGGGAATCTGCCCGAGGCTGCACCAATGGGGGGCTTCACCCTGTAGAGAAAACTAAGCGTGGGAGGCTCGTATCCCACATACATCCCCTGCGACTCCAACCGGGGGTGGCACGGGGAGTGGTTCTATATCAGGAACCCAGTGGAGGCGCCATTCCTAGCATTCATCAGTGGAAGTCTGGAGAGGCAGGAAAGTTGGTTATGGGGCCCTTCCCATCGAGAGAAGAAGAAGGTGGAGATCATCGAGGCGGAGCTCCAGAAGCTCGTGTGGCGTGGCCTTGATGGGGTGTGGGTGTTCCACACCCTCTACCGCTGTCAGGTTGCTCCGTTAGCGGAGAGGGCGCGGCCGATGTGGAAGTATGGTGGCCCGTCGGACCCCGATCATGCTTCGCCGGAGGAGCTACCGAACAACGAGGTCTAGAGTCGCCTCGATCAGGTGCTATAGCTGAAGCCCAAGGAGAAGGTCGATGGAAAGCCCAGACCTCTCAATGCCTCGGTGGTGTCCAAAATGGTATGCTCCCCTCTTTTTACTCTGTGTTCTTTTCCCCTTTGCTTTCCTACTTTTTTGATTTTGAGTCGCCTGTTTTGTAGGGACTTAATGCTTACAAGTCCTAGTCGCACCTTCCGAAGGGGTCAGAGGGCGCAGCTTGACTGGCCGCCTAGAAGGAGGCGGCAGATGCCAAGAAGAAGAAGAAAGCCGAGGTGGCTCGGCGGAAGTATGAGAAGGAGAAGGAGATCGCCCAGCGTGTGAAGGCTGAGGAAAATAGGAGCGACGTCGAGTCAGAGCTCGAGTCGGAGGACCCCATAGAGGTGGGTGATGACATGATTTTCTCTGAGGAGGAGGAAAACCAGGAGGTCATTGTGACCATGGTAGAGCATCATGATCCTATGGTCATGTCTACTGGCGGTGAGCAGGACACTGAGAGGCGCGGCGATGTTCCCATGCCGAGGAAGCATGCTGCGAGCACAGACGTCGTCGGCGAACTGGAGGCGAAGCGAACGCGGTCACCATGCCTTCGATGTCATCGCCGGTCTCGTCCACACCTACTGTGGATGCGGCTGAGAAAGCCAAGCGGTCATAGGAGTAGGCTTGTACCCGTGCATCACCGGGGCCAGTGCCAGCACGTGACTCATGGCGGGAGGATGCCCCGCTTGCTGCTCCGATCAGAGTGCCCCAAGCTGAAGGTGGTGGTGATTCACGGGCCGGGCAGGAGCCGGTTGGGTCAACTCCGCCCTCGGCTAAAGTGAGGGGGCGCGGGTTGCAGCTCGGGAGCGGTCCTCGCCCTGCGGGCCCATCGACGTTGGGTCTTGGCTTCAGAGTCGTACCGCTTACATCCCGGTATGTCTTTCTTTGTTTCTTTTTTATCTTGTTGTTGAGTCTTTTTTGGAGAATGACAGACCTGTGCTTTTTGATAGCAGCTGGACGTTGACGGGGTTGAGCATCGCCCCAACTCCCGTGCAGGAGGTTTGGAGGCCCGCCTTGCAGCGTGCCGCGGCAAGCGGCGGGGACAACAGGGTGGTGGTGGTGAGTCCTTCCCTTCTGGGGGTGGTGCTCCTCAGATCAGTTGCTAGCACGGCGATAGTGATGGCGATGGTGTTAGCGGCAATCCCGATGGTGACGGCAGAGGCTACATTGGAGGTGTCCCTTGTGGCCCCTCCTCCACCGGCTGTGGCGAAAGACGAGAGGGAGACTAGGCTTCCTGCCTCGCTAGGCAGAGGGCTGCATGGCTCACCATCCCAGTCAGCGCCAAAGGTGCTAGGAGATGCGGTCGGGTCAGAACCAAAACATCTGTCGGTGGCCCGCGAAGATGAGGTGGTGGAGATCCCCTCCGACGACAAGGCGGATGACGTGGTGGAACTACCAATGTAGTTGTGGGAGCTAGCGTTGGGCCAGTCGGAGGCTGGACCCTCCAACGGGCTAGAGGAGATTAACCTAGTGTGGCCCTGTCCTGAGGACCCGACCAAGGTTCGGTTCTTCCTTCAGGATTTGTAGGAGTGTCAGCTCTGGGACATCCTCGGGGGGAGAGGACTCGCCATGGAGTCTGATCTCGCCAAGCTATTGGTGAAGCTTGAGGATGCCTAGGAGCGAGTTAAGTCTGTCCAGCAGTTGGTCAAGGTCGACCTACAACATGCTGCGGAGGTGAGTTTCCCGCGCTTGTCCTTGACCTCTTAGTCCCTTGTTGGTTGCCTTAGCATGCTTGCTTTTCCTTTTTACAGGGTCTGCAGGAGATGTTGTGCCGCAAGTCATGTTTCCTCCATATGGAGCACACTTGGATGGCCGAGCTTGAGCGTCAGCTGGAGTCCACCCGCTGTGAGTCCCAGGACTGGGCGGCAGAGGCGACCGAGGCATGGATGGTGGAGCAGCTCCTAGGACATGTTGGTTTCTTCCTTTAGCTTGATTTTGAGCTTGTCGTCCTTTATCCAGAGCAGGGTGGAAAGGTGGAATCTTTGGAGCGGGCGGCCAAGATGACTTTTGGTTAGAATGCAGAGGCGCTGGCCAAGTCCCTTGAGGAGCGACGTGCTCTCGAGGGGGAACTTGACCAGATCTGTAATGTTGCCCAGCTTGTCGTCTCGGAGGTCTTTGGGTCGGCGCCAAGTACTAGTGCGCCCGCCATCCAGCTGGCGGAGGTTTTGGATGAGGTTCGGGCCCTCATCACACCCGGGCTGTTCTACGGAGCATCGGGGGTGTTGACTTCGGTGGCGACCTACCACCCGAACCTAGACTTTGCCACTATCTATAGCGGGTATGCCGATGGCTTGAGCACAGATGACATGCAATCGCTCGGGGTGAGCTTGCTGCCGTACGCATGGTTGGTGGCAAAGCAAGACTCCGCATAGTGGGTGATGGATGCTCGCCATGAGGACATGGCCAGAAGCATGCGTCAAGGGGGCGTCGCCCAGCCTATGGTTGGCGTGGAGCCTAGGTCGGAAGTGGACATCGCCCCGCCTTCAACTAAGCCGAATGTCATCCAGCCAGGGAGTGAGCAGCCCATGCCTTCGCCGGTCGCACTGACTGCAGATGCCACTGGGCAACCCCAATAGCTTGTAAGTAGTTTAGTAGATGTAAAAAAGTTAAGTTCATGGGTGAGCCCCCATGCAAACATTTTTGTGTATTTAATGAATACAATCAGTTTCATTTTTTGTGATGGAATCACTCCATTCGAGGAAGCTTGTCTCATTCGTTCCTTAGTTTTACCTTAGCATAATTTTGTTTTTTATTCTTTCTTTTTCGCACTTGCATGTTTGTTCCATAGGCTACAACCTTAGGATCCCAGGCATGGCCCGCGAGGCTCAGCTGCTCGTAACCGTAGGTAGAGGCGGGGTACGATCGGTCGGAATATTTAAAGCAAAGCTACGTAAGGTAATTTAAAGGAACAAACTACCCTTTCGTTTGGGTAGGGAGGAGTTTTACCATATGATAGTAAACGAAAAGAGAGGTGGTAGTGCACCCCCATGGGTCCCCTGAGCGACCCGGGCCGAAAGTATTTGGGTCGGGGCGCTTTTGTAGGAGCAAACGTTAAGTAAACAATGGTAAGACTAAATTTTAGGAAAAGAAACGACATAGTTGTTCCAAGCGTTGGTGAGAACATTGTCATTGTCATCCTTTAGTCGGTAGGCGTCTGGTCGGATCACCTTGACCTTCAGTCGTCTGGATCCTTGCTCGCTACGCCCTCTTTCCTGGCTACTGCTTCTTTGCCTTTTTCTTCCTTTGGCCCACCATCCTATCGTAGAAGGTGCTTGAGGAGCTCGCAGTCCTTGTAGAGGTGTTTGACAGGGTAGGTGTGGTTGGTGCATGGGCTCTCCATGAGCTCATTGAAGTGGTTCGGAAGACCCTGCTAGGGTTGTTTGCCTGTGAGATCAGCCATGGCGACCAACGCAGAGTTGGCCGGACGGCGGTGATCTTTTCTCTTCTTTTTGCCCCTCTGCGTTGAGGGGCCTCATCTTGATCCTAGCACTTAGCCTTGCCTTTGCCTCAGCCTCCATTGAAGCATTGTTGGAGCAGCGCTCTCTAGATGCGTCGGACAAAGGCCCATGGTCCTGGGCCATCCGGGCTAGGACTCTGGTTGCTGATGACGCTGCGAGCGTCTTGGTTCGGCCCGAGCCGCTCATGTACAGGCGGTCGGTGTGGAGCGGTCGCTAAGTCAAGATGAGGCATAAGTGTGGCCTCCTATGCCGCGCTCGATGGCTGTAGCGGTGAGAAAGTGGAGTGATTCATCTGGTGGGTCCCCACTCCCCTGGTGGAGAGAGAGGCCGCGAGTCGATGTCATGATATGGAGCTCTCCACCTGTTGAATGGCGACGGTCTCCACTAGTGCCTGGAGGTTCCGGTGGATCACCTGTTCCTGGGGGTCGTTCGGCTCGGGAAGGCCGCGCAGAAGCATTGCCACAGCGGTGATGTTTTGATCGGCCTGAGCGAACTGTGGGGGATCATTCCCCCTGTCCATGGTGTTGCGCTGGACCCGATAGGCACGACCCCGGGCACCGCTCGCTGGTTTATGCGCACGAGGCGCAGTGTGGTGCGCCGAGCGCGCTGGCGCAGTTGGTGGCTGGTTCAATCGCTGTTGTCGTAGCTCCTTGCCGTGCTCCCGAGTGAGCTCAGGGGTCTTCACACGAGGGTCCAGAGGGGTGTGAGTCTACAAGGACTCCGTAACCACCGATGGCTGTCCTGGAGTATCCGCCATAGCGCACTCCTAGGATGGATGGTGGGTAGGCACCACATCGCCGATGCTTGAGCCGTCACTCTCAACATCGTCATCCATGAGGTCGAGGAAATAGGTGGGAGCATAGCTCGCCATCCCCACAAATTTGGATGTGAGAGAGGGCGGTGCCGGCATCCTTAGGAGCCCCTAGGCATGCGCATCCACAGGGGACATGAGGCCATAGGGGAACCGGTCGCATGGCGGTCACGGCGGGGACAACAGGGTCCCTTCGGATAATCGGCGAAAGATAGAGAATAGCAAGTAAATAATAGCATGTATATTACTCATTGTGGGGTTTGAGCAAAGAGTTTGCTTAGAATGAAGCGCAGGTGCCTCATCATTGAAGTCATCGTGTGTCCCAGAGCCGATGGAGGGTGCCCCTCCAACAAGCACCGGAACGAGTGCCTTCTCGCGGAGGTGTAGTACGCCGAGCCGGTCGGTGACAAAGTCTAGGCTTCCAAAGAGGAAGGCCTAGGATGGATTAGAGACGGGTGGAACCCACATCCCAATAGGTGGGAGTGTGGGAAACTCCAGTGAGCTGAAGTGAGTCATATCGCTTGAGCCCGCCATGGCGTAGGTGGCAGAAAAGTGGGCCATCCGATGACCAAAAAGTGTTGAACATACAACGTCTTCCCCCGGACGGCGCCAACTATCGGTGCAGAAAGTGACCAACATATAAATATTTGTAGTTTTGTCATACGTTGTGATCAGAGGTGGCCTAGCACTCAATGACACAGGGTTTATACTAGTTCAGGCAATGTGCCCTACGTCCAGTTTGAGTCGGTCGGTGACTTTATTCCTGAGCCTAGGTGCTCGAAGTATGCAGTGGGGTTACAAACGAGAGGGAGAAAGATGGGGGTACAAGAGGTCCGGTCAGACTCTGGTTAGAGGGACCGAGAGTGACGAGAACTCTGCTATGCGCTATGTGTTCGAGCATGTGCTCGAGGTAGGGGTCCAATGCATTCCTGGTCGGAGAAGCGGGCCAGAGTCGGAAGTGGCATTTTGGCTAGGCCTTCTGGTCAGAGAGATCATCCAGAGGTGGGCTAGAGACTGAAGAGAGTGCTCCGGTCGGAGAGGTGGGCTAGAGTCAGAAGCGGGTGTCGTTCCTCCCCTGCCAGGCCTTCCGATTGGAGATTGGATCATCCTTCTGGCCTATCGTCTAGGTATTTGGGCTGGCCCATGAGTTGCGCGTCGCTTGCAACATTGTCTATTGGGCTGAGCCTTTATTGGAAAGCCAGTCCATGAGGGACCCCATGTTTATCAAACAGACACCCGCACTCACGTCTGCTGAATGCATCGCGCTGCCCCCTCCCTAGCCCGGTTGGGTGCCATCCACACGTGATCGTGCACGCCGTCATCACGCCACTAAGGGCGCTGCGGCACGCAGGCCATGGCCAGTCATAGATGCTCGCACTAGTCCCCTCGTGCTTGCACATAGGTCCCTCGGCCACGACAACCACGCCCCGCCAAGGCATGCGCCAGTCGAACCACTGACCGCACCCACCGCCCTTTTTTCCCATTGCGCCTCTGCTTTCCACCACCATCAAGTCATGGTCATGGTGAGCCAAAGAGCAAGCACCTCTCATCAATTCCTCTTGCCCGTGTCTCCGCCTTTATGTCCTCTTGCCGACCAACCCTCCCTGCCTTGATTACTGCCAGGTCGAGCTCCAATTTTGGAGCTTTGCTTCCGCCACCGCACCATTAAGGCCCAGACTGCCTCATCGTGGACAGCTTCCACCTTGCCATCTTGAGCCAAACTGACTGCTCTGCTAGGCCCGTCTAGAACCCTTCATCGCCATGCGCACCTAAGCCGCACTCCTACCACCATCTCTATGCTGCTGACGCGGCCGCGCCACCACGACCCATCGTTGAACTTGCCGCGCGCACATGGCCAGTCTCGCTCGGGGCATCTCGGACCGAACCATCGCCACGGGTAGGTTCGTGGTGAATCACTGGTGCTCACTAGCTATTTCTACCACTTCCAAAAGGTCGCGCCTCACTGGAACTTGGCTGCCACCGCCGCAGGGTGCCCATCATCGTGGAGAGGCCATTCTAGTACGTCCCAGCTCATCCAACCATTGCCGAAAGTTGCGTGTCATCCTGTAGGTGAGGATCGACCTCCTAGGTGCATCGGAAGTGCGCCCGGTTGGCTAGTGTGGCGGCCCTGTGCTAGCTGATGCCACGCCGGTGAGCGCGAGGGCGTCAGGGACTGGCCGGAAATAAATATGGGTTAGGGCAAGGGCCTATCGGCATAAGGGCCGACTGTAGGAATAGGGCGCATAAGAGCTGTGTTAATGCTAGAAAGAGCAAGGATGTTTTTGCAAAAGCGCCACACGTGTGGGCTCCCTCCCGCCGTGGGTCGGCCTGTGTGCGTGCACGCGCGCGCGCCGCGGGCGAGTGGGCCGCGTCCGCGTGGTTATGGGCCGCGCTGGTGAATTTGTTTTTCCATTTATTAGAAAATAGAAATAGCCTTATATTTTAGTTTCTGTGCTGAACTTTGATAATTAACAACAATTAATATAGGTGTCCAAAAATCAGGAAACCAATTTTGATAGGCTCTTAAATTCTTTTATCTATCTGTTAGTATAATTATTTCATACATATTTGTGATGAAACTGAGGTCTATTAAATCAATTGGAAATACTTAATATTATTAGGTTAATAATTGTAGGAATTTTTGTGGCAAAATGGTAATAGCTTTGGCTCTAAAAACATTATGGTAGTTTTCTGGTATTATTATGTGCTCGCTGTAATTTTTGTAGCCTTAGGATAGGCTAAGCTTTAGTGTAGTTAGATACTCCTTGTTTTAATATATGTTAAATTGCTAGTAGAAGCAAGAATATATTTTAGTTGTTAAGTTAATACGTGTTAGATGAATTTGTACCATGTTTGATGAAAATACAAGTTAGCTTAGTATCTTAGTCATTAGAGTTAGCTTAGTAGATTAGTAGATGTATTCTTATTTTAAGAGCTATTGTTGCTAAAATGCTAAGTGTTGCATCATCGTTGCATGCATGTAGAGAACGAGTTGGTGGAGTTTGTGAACACCAGAGAGCAGGAGTACGAGGAGGTGATCGAAGAGTATGAGGAGGAGGTCCTCATATAGGAGGAAGCCTCGGAGCCACCGACGACTAACATAGCTGACAATTTGCCTACTCAAGGCAAGCCCCGGTGCATAACTCTCTTATTTTAAATAATCACTGGATATATATATGTGATGTGCATTTATGTTACAGGATTTATATTAAGACTACATGCATAGATAAACCTACCTATGAGTCCTACTAGCGTAGGTCGAGTAGCTGCTATGCTTAGGCTATTGGTAGCGTGAGTAACCTATCGTTACTCATAATAGGTGATTATTACTATTACTCTAATGATAAAATGGTGAAAGGAAATGAAGACCGGGCAGGGATATGATACGAGTATTGGTGGGTGTAATAGGTTGTGTCCCACGGTCAATGGGGCATAGCTTGGTTACACTATTTTCCCTATCCATGTCGGTTAAGGACCATCCGTTGCTGTGGATGGTAGTCAGGTCATAGACATTATCCTAAGCACATACTTGCTTATGGGAGCAGGAAGGCTCATTGCTCTGTTGTCGTGGGTTTTGGCTCTTTCTAGATCGACTGATTAGAGGCGGGGATAGTGGAGATCTAAGTACCACACTGAGTCCGGGACTCAGGAGTGGGGGCTTGGAGTCCAAATTTGGACGGGGACCTAGACCCCTCGATAGGAGAGTGGTGGGTTGGTCTTGCTTATGCCTAGGGTACAAGCGAGGCGTGTGTTTTGGGGTACCAAGCTGGGATACATTGGTTTGCGAATCGTCGTGTGATACGGTATGACTTGGCTATGGTCTAGCACCATAGTAAGAACTGAAAGATGAAAGAGGATGAGTGGATCTGATTGCTTAGCTCTTGCTTGAAAGTAGAACATGTGCTTACATAGAATGGTTAGCTAATGAACTAATCATGATTGCTAATAAAACACATACATAAGGATTCACTACTAGTAATGCTTTTCGCAAAAAGGAAACCCAACAAACCATAAAGCTTATCATATCCTTTGGAGTCGTGAAATTATTCCCACTAGTCGGGTAAGTCTTGCGAGTACATTGTGTACTCAGGGTTTATTTACCCCTGTTGCAGGTGCAGCTTAAGGAGTGGCTGTTGTGTGGAGGATTATTCTGGTGGACACAGATGGATCCTTATATCTTATCGTTAGATGTTTATTTTAATTCCGCTGTTTAAATTCCGCACTCTGAACTTGATATTGTAATAATGTATTTCTGAGGACTCTTGTTTTATAAAATTGACTAAGTATTATAAACTCATTCTCATTATTAGATTCTAGATGAAAAACATGGATTGTTCGAGTTCTCCCTTGGGGTGTGCTCGACGGAACCGCCTGGTGTAGCTTACTTTCGGAGTGCTTAGGGTCTAGTGGAAGACAAGCGCCTCCGAAGGTGTGTTATTTTGGACGGTTCTGCCATAGGTGGTATTAGAGCCAATAATGAGTTACGAGTTTCATAACTCTTTTCAAAACCTAAAATTTGACCAACAAAAGTTCTGCGAAAAGTAGGATGAGATAAAATTATGTAAATAAGTATAAGCCCTATCACTATGGTCCATCTAGGATAACAACACTGGTTTTATTTAATCAATTTTCTACAGGTACACTAACTTACGCTGCTTAAGAATCATTTAGCAAGCGGAAAGTGAGTGTGCAATGTGTCAAAATTTTTTGCCAATGCCGCTATATTCCGGCTTGAGTGAATGGGTAGGCTGATGCATGCATCATGAAAAGAGAATCTTTCTTAAACTAAACTCCCCACACATATATAATTTGGATTAGTGAATTGATAGGATAACCTAAAAGAATGCTTTAATAAAAGCCTTATCATTTCTCTAAGTCTCTTGTTCCTAATCTGGAGTGTTGTCCCCAATGGTTGGTTCTTATCTGTTTATAGATGAACCTAAGGTCTGGTCGGGGGAGTACCAGCGCTGGGGCAGACTAGGGTGATAACAGTCATGGTGAGGACAATGGCAACATCATTGGAGACAACCACGAGGCCCCACTTCTGGCTCCTCCTCCACCACCACCATGCGGAGATGATGGTAGAGATGTTGGCTGCTCGGCACAAGTCAGCCCGTGCCTTGGAGATGCTTGCCTAGGCTCTTGGTGGCTACACCCATGGAGGGCCCAGTGGCAATGGCGGGAATAGGGGTGGTGCTCGCGCTCCCACAGGGCCCTATTCCTACTAGGACTACCTGAAGGCGCACCCACCCACGTTCACGCCAACTGCTGAGCCTCTGGATGTGGAGCATTGGCTTCATATTCTAGAGCAGAAGTTTCAGTTGCTCACTGTGACTGAAGAGTAGAAGGTGCGCTTTGCCACATAGTAGCTTCTGGGATCTTCCATTGCGTGGTGGGATACTTTCAATGCCATGCAGGCGGTGGACCACCATGTGACTTAGCAGCAGTTTACCACTGCTTTCCGTGAGTACTATATTCCCGCTCATTTGCTGAACAGGAAGTTGACTGAGTTCCTAGATCTGAAGCAAGGGAGTATGATTGTGATGGATTATGTGAACAAGTTCAACCATCTTGCATAGTATGCTGGGGTCCATGTAGACACTGATAAGAAGAAGAGGGACCATTTCTACCGTGGCTCTCTTGCATCTTGCAAAAGGAGCTGTACACTGGGGATATCGGACTTTTGGTGTTTTGTTGAATGCAGCCATTGCTATGGAGGGACTTCAGCGTGATTCTCAGGTGGAGTGGAAGCGCAAGCGGGTGATCACTAGATCTTCTAGTCACCCACAGGCTCAGAAGATGAAGGTTGTCAGGAGGATGTCCTATCACTCTCTAGGTGGATAGTCATCCCATCAATCTCAGTAGGCTTACTAGGCACCTCCCACCTAGTATTGTGCACCTACTCAATAGGTGCAACAACAGCCTTAGGGACAGCAGGTTCCGCCTCATCAGGGATAGGGCAACAAGTTTGGTGCTTGTTTCAAGTGTGGCAAGGAGGGCCACTAGGCTCGGGAGTGTCCATAGAACTAGCCTGCGTAGTCTTTCTAGCCTTCAGCTAACTCCCATCTGGTCAAGAGGACGATTATCAAGAAGAAGGTGCCCGTAAGCCGCTCTGGACAAGTCAACTCCGCTGAGGCTAAGGAGATTTTGCAGAATGAACCTGTGATGGCTGGTATGTTTACCATTGATTCCCACCCAACATATGTGTTGTTTGATTCTAGTGCATCACATTCATTCATGAGCATGGGGTTTGCACAGAGGCACAATATATCTCTTATCGCTATTCCTATTGCTTATAGAATCAGTACCTTGGGTGTGCAGTTGTGCGTTAATACTCAGACAAACATAGTCAGATTAGTGCTAGCCACTCACACTTATCGCCTCCAGTTCATGGTGCTTCCTAGGCAAGGCATAGATGCAATTCTAGGCATGAACTAGTTGTGAGTTTATGGGGTAGTCTTGAACCTTAAGCAGAGAGTTGTTGAGTTATGGCTTCCTTCTTTTGAGGATAGGATGTCTCTCCTTATGCCCTCAGATCTAGCCTTACTAGTTGTTGCTCATGTTGAAGCTTCTCTTGATCTTGCTTCTATTCCTGTGGTCTGTGAGTTTATGGATGTCTTTCCTAAAGATCTACCTAGGTTGCCATCGGATAGAGACGTGGAGTTTACTGTTGAGTTAGAACCTTGTACTACTCCTATTTTGTGGTGTCCTTACCGCATGGCTCCAAAGGGACTAGCAAAAATGAAGAAGCAGTTGGAGGAATAATTGGAGTAGGGCTTTATCCATCCTAGCTCTTCACCATAAGGTTGCCTAGCTATTTTTGTGAAGAAGAAGGATGGCACTCTTCGGATGTGTGTGGATTATCGCCCTCTCAATGCGGTGACCATTAAGAACAAGTATACTTTACCTCGTATTGATACTTTATTCGATCAGTTGGCTGGTGCAAAGATGTTTTCAAAGATTGATCTTTGTTCTGGGTATCATCAAATTAAAATCCAGCCATAAGATATACCAAAAATAGCTTTCTCTGCTAGGTATGGGCTTTATGAGTACCTAGTCATGTCTTTTGGTCTCACCAATGCTCCTGCATTCTTCATGTACCTCATAAACTCAGTCTTTATGCTAGAGTTGGACAAGTTTGTAGCGGTGTTCATTGATGATATTTTGATATACTCTAAGAACAAAGAAGAGCATGCACAACATCTTTGGGTAGTACTGACTCAATTAAGGGAACACAAGCTGTAGGCCAAATTCAGCAAGTGTGAGTTTTAGTTAGATTGAGTGTAGTTTTTGGGACATGTTCTGACACCAGAGGGTATCTCTGTGGACCCAAGCAAGGTGCAAGATGTGTTAAATTAGAAGTCTCTAAATTCAGTGTATCAGATCCGTTAGTTCCTTGGTCTTGCTGGTTATTATTGTCTCTTCATTCCTGACTTCTCCAAAATAGCCCAACCAATGACCAAGTTGCTCCAGAAAGATGTCAAGTTTGTATGGAGTCTAGCTTGTGAAGAAGCTTTCCAAGCTTTGAAGCATTTTCTTACCACCGCTCCTATTCACTCCTAACTAGATATTGACAGACCATTTGATGTGTATTGTGATGCCTCAAGGACTGGAATGGGATACGTGCTTATGTAGGATGGACGTGTGATAGCTTATGCTTCACGCCAGCTGAAAAAGCACGTGGTGAATTATCTCATCCATGATTTAGAGCTGGCTGCTGTGGCGCACGCTCTAAAAGTTTGGACGCTTTATTTGTGGGGAAATAAAGTGCATAATTATATGGATCACAAGAGCCTCAAATATATTTTCACTCAGTCTGAGCTGAACATGAGGCAACGGAGATGGATGGAGCTAATCAAGGATTATAATTTGGAGGTTTATTACCATCTTAGAAAAGCTAATGTGGTAGCTAATGCTTTGAGCCGGAAGTCGTATCAAGTTGAAGAAGCACCTTTGTCTCTCAACCATGTTGAGGTGCTAGCTCATATTGCTCTAGTCTTAGATCTACTTGAGCAAATTATTATCGAGCAAAGACAAGGTACTTTAGGAATTCCTCACATTAAGAAGTTAATCGCCGAAGAGCGTGGTCCACATTTTATTATTCATGATCAAGGTGTAGTGAGGTTCAAGAACAGATTGGTTGTTCCATCAAGTGAGGAGCTTAGGAGAAAGATTTTGGATGAAGCTCATAACTCCAAGTTATCCATTCATCTAGGAAGTAACAAGATGTATCATGATTTGTGTCACTTCTATTGGTGGCCAAATATGAAACAGGATATTACCAAGTACGTCTCAGAGTGTGACACTTGTGGAAGAGTTAAGGCGGACCATATGTGTACGCCTAGAATTCTACAGCCCTTGCCCATCCCTATTTGGAAATGTGAAGATATTTCCATGGATTTTATTGTGGGTTTACCCTGCACGTCCAAGGGCTACAACTCTATTTGGGTCATTGTGGATCATCTTACCAGGTTCGCTCATTTTCTTCTGGTGGATACCAGATATTCAGCCAAGAAGTATGCCATGTTGTATTTTGATCGGATTGTGACCCTGCATGGAGTTCCTCTTACTATCGTCTCTGATACTTTGTCTCTCGTTTCTGAGAGCAACTCTAGAAATGCCTTAGTACCCGTCTTCTCTGAAGTTTAGCTTATCATCCATAGACTGATGGGCAAATAGAAAGGGTCAATCAGATACTTGAGGATATGTTGAGGGCTTGTGTCATCTCTTTTCTAGAAAAGTGGGACAAATGCTTGACTCTAGCTGAGTTTTCTTATAACAATAGCTATCAAGAAAGCATTCGTATGGCACCTTTTGAGGCCCTATATGGCAAGAAATGTAGAACACCTCTTAATTGGGTTGAAGTGGGTGATCGTGGTTATTTTGGACCTGATTTTATCAAAGAGGCTCGAGAGCAAGTTAGCATTATTCAGAGCCATTTGAAGGCAGCTCAAAGTCGTCAGAAAACTTATGCGGACAAGCAAAGAAGGCCTTTATAATTTGAGGTTAGTGACCATGTGTATTTGAAGGTATCTCCCATGAGAGGTGTGCATCGATTTGGTGTCCGTGGGAAGTTAGCACCTCGTTATGTTGGAGCATATAAGATTTTGGAGCGGTGTGGTGTGGTTGCTTATCGTCTCCAACTTCCGGATATTTTGTCAGCAGTACATAATGTCATTCATGTTTCTCAATTAAAGAAGTGTTTACGAGTTCCTGAGAAAGTGGTGGAAATGGAAGGACTCCCTCTCCAACATGATCTGTCTTATATTGAGCATCCTGTCAAAATGTTGGATGAAAAGAGAGAGTCACTAGGAATAAAGTGGTGGTTTTATAAAGTTCAGTGGCAAAATCACTCGGAGGATGAAGCAATGTGGGAGCAAGAAAGCTATATGTTGAAGAATTATCCCCACCTTCTTTCTAGTTCACCGAGGTAATTATTTAAATCGGAATTTATTCTTACCTCTTTTCCTACACTAGGTACTCACATGAAATCTCGAGGCAAGATTTTGTTTAAGGGGGGTAGAGCTGTAACACCCTTGGTGTTACACCACTAATCATCTACTAAAACATGCCATGAGCATCATACTTGTGTGTTAATGCATGTGGTGAAGTGAGTAGACAATGCATTGCAACTCAAACGATCAACAGAAATGCAAAACGAAAGTTGCTCCACGATTCGTACAGTTAACAAGTAGGGGTGTAAACTAATTTGTATTGAACAAAAATTACTATAGAACCTATATATGAGACTTAAATAAAGTTTAAAGTATAAACTTTGTAGATAACAATGCAGCTCTTGCTGTAGAAAAATAATGTTACTAGCTAGTATTTCTAATAGTCTAGAAACAGAACTTGAAAACAAATTTAGCTCAAGACTTAGAAAAAATCCTAAGGTGAGCAGCAGTGTGACAAAGACATGTTTTGCAAATTATTCTATGAATTGAGTTAAGAAGGGGTGTCGTGTTGTAGCTCTTGTTGATAGCCTAAGGTGCCCCCTTTAGAGTAGTGAAGATGGCTTGGTTCCAAATTGAATCATTTAGTTTTTACGGGCGCTTTAAAATTCATGCGCGTACTCAGTCTCGGGCCGCTGGGCTTAGGCGCGTGGTCACAATGTGTTGTCGTCCTGCATCGCTGTGCGGCTGTGCCGTGCGCGCGTGTGCGTGGCCACACTCCGGCCGGCCAAGGCTGCCCTTGGTCTGGCCATGGCATGGGCGCGGCTTGGCCTCTCTGGATGCATGGCTTGTAGCCAGCCGTAGGCCGCCGTGCCCTGCCGGCCCTCTTTGCACCCAACCGCCACTACCACCACGGATGTCGCTGCTGCTGCTGCTGCCCTCCATGTCGGGCATCATGATGCAATCACGGTCGCAGTCGCTGCCGCTACCATCGTGTCACTCCTGCACTCGCGTCTGCTCGCTGCATCGCGTTGCCCCCTCCCTGACCCGGTTGGGTGCCATCCGCACGTGCCGTGCATGCCGTCATCACGCCATTAATGGCACTATGGCGCACGGACCATGGCTGGTCATGGATGCTCGTGCTCGTCCCCTCGTGCTTGGACGTAGGTCCCTCCTCCACGACAACCGCCGCCCTGCCAAGGCATGCGCTAGCCAAACCACTGACCGCACCCGCAGCCCTTTTTTCCTGTGGCGCCTCTGCTTTCCACCGCCGTCGAGTCGTGATCACGGTGAGCAAGGGAGTGAGCACCTCTCATCAATTTCTTGTGCCTGTGTCTCTGCCATTATGTCCTCTTGCGGACCGCCCCCTCCCTGCCTTGATTGCTGCCAGGCCGAGCTCCAATTTTGGAGCTTTGCTTCCGCCACCGCCCCATTAAGGCCCAGCCCGCCTCACCGTGGATAGCTTCCACCTCACCATCTTGAGCCAGACTGACTGCTCTGCTAGCCCTAACTAGAACCCTTCATCGCCAAGTGCACCTAAGCCGCACTCCTACCACCGTCTCTACGCCGCTGACGCGACCGCACCACCACGACCCATCGTTGAACTTGCCGCGCGCACGTGGACAGTCTCGCTTGGGGCATCTCTGACCGAGCCATCGCCACGGGTAGGTTTGTGGTGAGTCACTGGTGCTCACTAGCTATTTCTACCACTTCCAAAAGGCCATGGCTCATTAGAACTTGGTTGCCGCCGTTGTAGGGTGCCCCGTCATCGTGGAGAGGCCATTCTACTGTGTCCTGGCTCGTCCAACCACTGCTCAAAGTTGCGTGTTGTCCCATAGGTGAGGATCGACCTCCTAGGTGTGGTCGGAGGGCTCCTGGTTGGCTAGTGTAGCAGCCCCGTGCCAGCCAACGTTGTGCCGGCGAGTGCGGGGCATCGAGGACCGGCCGGATGTAAAGATGGGTTAGGGCGAGGGCCTATCGGCATAAGGGCCGACTGTAGGAATAGGGCGCATAAGAGTTGCGTTAATATTAGAAAGAGGATGTTTCTGCAAAAGCACCACATGTGCGGGCTCCCTCCCGTCGTGGGCTGGCCTATGTGCGTGCGCGCGCGCTGCGTGCGAGTAGGCCACGTCCGCGTGGTTGTGGGCCATGCTAGTGAATTCATTTTTCCTTTTGTTACAAAATAGAAATAGCCTTATATTTTAGTTTTCTATGCTGAACTTTGATAATTAACAACAATTCATATAGGTGTCTAAAAATCGTGAAACCAATTTTGTTAGGCTCTTAAATTATTTATCTATCTGTTAGTATAATTATTTCATACATATTTGTGATGAAACTGAGGTCTATTAAATCAATTGGAAATACTTAATATTATTAGGTTAATAATTGTAGAAAATTTTGTGGCAAAATAGTAATAGCTTTATCTCTAAAAAATTTATGGTAGTTTTCTGGTATTATTATGTGCTCGTTGTAATTTTTGTAGCCTTAGAATAGGCTAAGCTTTAGGGTAGTTAGATACTCCTTGTTTTAATATATGTTAAATCGCTAGTATAAGCAAGCATATATTTTAGTTGTTAAGTTAATACGTGTTACATGAATTTCTACCTTGTTTGATGAAAATACAAGTTAGCTTAGTATCTTAGTCATTAGAGTTATCTTAGTAGATTAGTAGATGTATTCTTATTTTAAGAGTTGGTGTTGCTAAAATACTAAGTGTTGCATCATCGTTGCATGCATGTAGAGAACGAGTTGGTGGAGTTTGTGACCACCGGAGAGCAGAAGTACGAGGAGGTGATCGAGGAGTACGAGGAGGAGGTCCTCGTACAGGAGGATGCCTCGGAGCCCCTGACGACTAACATAGCTGACAATCCGCCTACCCAAGGTAAGCCCCGGTGCATAACCCTTATTTTGAATAATCACTGGATATATATATGTGTGTGTGTGTGTGTGTGATGTGCATTTACGTTACCTGATTTATATTGAAACTACATGCATAGATAAACATGTCTATGAGTCCTACTAGCATAGGTCGAGTAGCTACTATGCTTAGGCTATCGGTAGCATGAGTAACCTGTCGTTACTCACAATAGGTGATTATTATTATTACTCTCATGATAAAATGGTGAAAGGAAATGAAGACCGGGCAGGGATATGGTACGTGTATTGGTGGGTGTAATAGGTTGTGTCCCGTGGCCAACGGGGCATATCTTGGTTACACTATTTTTTCTGTTCATGTCGGTTAAGGACCGTCCGTTGCTGTGGATGGTAGTCAGGTCACTGACTTATTATCCTGAGCACATACTTGCTTATGGAAGCAGGAAGGCTCATTGCTCTCTTGTCATGGGTTTCAGCTCTTTTTGGACCGACTGATTGGAGGCGAGGATGGTGGAGGTCTAAGCACCACATTGAGTCTGGGACTCAGGAGTGGGGGCTTGGGGTCCAAGTTTGGACGGGGACCTGGACCCCTTAACAGGAGAGTGGTGGGTTGGTCTTGCTTGTGCCTGGGGTATAAGTGGGGCATGTGTTTTGGGTTACCCAGCTGGGATATATTGGTTCGCAAATCACCGTGTGATACGATACGACTTGGCTATGGTCTATCATCATAGTAAGAACTAAAAGATGAAAGACAATGAATGGATCTGATTGCTCAACTCTTGCTTGAAAGTAGAACAAGTGCTTACATAGAATGATTAGTTAATGAACTAATCATGATTGCTAATAAAACACATATATAAGGATTCGCTACTAGTAATGCTTTTCGCCAAAAGGAAACCCAGGAAACCATAAATCTTATCATATCCTTTGGAGTCGTGAAATTATTCTCACTAGTCGGGTAAGTCTTGCGAGTACATTGTGTACTCAGGGTTTATTTACCTCTATTGTAGGTGCAGCTTGAGGAGTGGTTGTTGTGTGGAAGATTCTTCTAGTGGGCACAGACGGATCCTTGTATTTTATCGTTATATGCTTATTTCAATTCCGCTGTTTAAATTCCGTACTCTAAACTTGGTATTGTAATAATGTATTTTCGAGAACTCTTGTTGTATGATATGGACTAAGTATTGTAAACTCGTTCTTATTATTGGATTCTGGATGAAAAACGTGGATTGTTCGAGTTCTTCTTTGCGGTGTGCTCGATGGAACCTCCTGGTGTAGCTTACTTTTGGGGTGCTTAGTGTCTAGTGGAAGATAAACGTCTCTGAAGGTGTGTTATTTCGGGTGGTTCTGCCACACGAGGCAGCCAGGACAGCCCACGTGCGTGCGAGGACAAGGCGAGCGGCAGCACAACACAGCGCCGCAGTGGTGTTGGTAGCGGCAACACGAGGCAGGGCAGCAGTGCGGACGCGACGGCGAGGTGAGGGCGCCGGCAGCAGCTCCGTCGCGGTGCGCGGTGGGGCAGGCAGCAGCAGCGGTGGCTCCAGGCGGCAGGGCCAGCGGCGGCCGGGTCGTAGCCAGGCCAGAGGCAGCCACTGCCGGCCACGCGCGACAGCGCGCGCACGCGCAACCAGCGCAGTGACGCCGAGCGCCCGAGCCTGGTGACCGCGTCCACCCGGCGAGCTAGCTCGAGAACGTGTCGTGCACAAATTTTAGAGCATCGATAGCAACTAAACGGTTGAGGTTGACACTAAACCGCCTTCACTGTGCTAAAGAGGGCCTATTAGGCTACCAATCCGAGCTAAAACACGACACCACCTCTTAACTCAATTTCCCAAAATAATTTGCTAAACATAGCAATGTCTAGCTGTTGACAAACTTGGAAATTTTCTAAGTTTTTGAGCTGAACTTGGTTTCAATTTGTAATTTCTAGGCGAGTAAAAATATCAGCTAGTAATATCATTTTTCAACAGCAAGTATTTCATGGTCATCTACAAAGTTTGTACTTCAAACTTTATTTAAGTATCACACACATGTTCTATAGTATTTTTGCTTAATAAAAATTGATTTTCAACCCTACTTAATATATATGAGCTATTGAATCAACTTTCATTTAGCATTTCATTGATCATTTTAAGCTACAAGAAATTTATCTACACATTCTTTCACATGCATTAACATATAAACATGATGCTCATGATATATTTTAGTAAATGATTTATGGTGTAACACCAAGACTGTTACACTATCCCCCTTATTTTCTATATTTAACCACTCCTTGTAATAGCTGCAAACTTGTAGGAGGGGCTCCATACTTCCGGTGATGGTAGGCCAGTAGCGAGGAGTCGAGCCTCGACCGACCTGGTGCTAGATCCACCCCTGTTCTCATCTAAGCTAAACTAGACATCTCATACATCCTCAGTTTTGAAAATTGTTTAAATTGTTTCTCTACCGGGGTTAGAAGTGGGTTAGAACTTTTAAGACATTTTCATATTTTAATAGTTAAAAAATCCAATATATAAATACCTATTAAGGTTTTTAAACCATAAAATATCTTTAAGCTTACAAAAATTCCAAGAAAGATTCTAGAGATACAACGAGACACGAAAACCCAAATAGAAAATTTATATATTTAGATCATTAAAAATATCTCTAAAAATTAAAAAAATATCCAAAAGATCTAGGAATTTTTGAAACATTCTAATTAATGTATAAATGTGTTTTAAAAACTTTCGACAATTAAGCAATATGCATTTAATTCTAAATGCATTCATACCAATTGAATCTCATATTTTTATTGTGGAAAGTTTTCAAAACGTGTTTAGAATCGATTAGGATATCTTGGGAATTTAGGTATGTTTTTTTTAGTGTTTAAACATGTATGCTAGTTGCGTATGTTTTTAGACTGTTTTCACGGTTTCACAAAGGGGGTGTTTTCGAATTAATATACTTTTCCCGTGTTTCCTCTGTATGCTAAGCATATGTTTTCGACTTCAATTGTCATGAAAAGACAGATGGACAAATCATCGGTTGTTGTCTGTATGTATAAAGAAGAACGTCTCACTATAGCTAAGCCGTCACCAAAGCTGGAAACCAAATTGAGTGGCTTTATGCCACAGAAAACTTGTAGGCACGGTGGCAGACTGGCAGTTCTGAAGCCGTTTCGCATCGAGTAAATAATGTTACGGAGTATGTTGAACATCATTTTTCTCTCTCTCTCGCTCTCTGGCAGCTTATACAATGTGTGCTGATATACATGTAAATAAAACAAAATAAAAGAAGAATTTTCAGTACATGGTTAAAGTTCATCACGTACAATATATGTATACCTTCGTTGTTTCATCCCCTATATATGTGGCTATATCTATATGCACCGTACGCCACGACTCTCCATGGCCTCCGGGATGCTCTCCAGCGCGGGCTCCCAGCGCCGTTGGCGGCGGCGGCCGTCAACCACCACCTCGCCGGCGCTCACGATCTCCGCCAGCACCTTCCCCAGCGTCATCCCTTCCCCACCACCGGCCCTACTCGCCATCAGCTTCTGCAGCCGGCTCTTGCTGATCCTGACCGTCACCTTAACGCTCTTCGTCTTCCCCTCCTCGCAGGTCTCCCCCCGCTCTGCCCACACCGGCTCTCCGTCAGCCGTCCCGGGCACGCCGCCGTGCCGGGATGCCTGGCACACGCAGTTGCCCATCCGATCGAGGAGATGGTGGTCTTTGCTTTGCTGCTTGAATGAAGAAACAAGAGTCTGTTCGTGCGAAACTAGATGATGTACACTCACCGAGCGTGCACGTACGTGGGCGGCCCGGGTTGCAAATATATACGCTCGCTGGGTCAGAGAGGGAGGCTGCTAGCTGCCGAACCAGCGCGCGTCTGCGTGCGAGCGGCGGAGCCCGTCCGCACCTCCGCGGCAGCGCAGTGAATTGTACCTGAATTCCAATGCCAGCCAGGTCTCGTTCCTAGCTCCTTGCTTGCGCCGACCGACAAGTAGAAACTGGTAGGCGATGTGATGCAGGCCTGAATATGCAGGCCGAAAATGGTACGGTATGTGGTCGGTAGCGTAGGATGCATCTCCAGGCAAGACTGAGGTGCTGGTTTCTCAGGTTGTAGCATTATTTTTAGTCAAAAATGAAACGTTTAAGGCCTTGTTTAGTTCGCGAAATTTGGATTTTGGGACTACTGTAGCACCTTCGTTTTTATTTGGCAAATAGTGTCCAAATATTGACTAATTAGGCTTAAAACGTTCGTCTCGCAATTTCCCACCAAACTGTGCAATTAGTTTTTCTTTTCGTCTACATTTAATGCTCCATGCTCGGGCCGCAAACATTCGATGTGACAGGTACTGTAGCAACTTTTTGGATTTTGGAGTGGAACTAAACAAGGGCTAAATCATTCTTCTCAGGTGCTGCTTCCGTCAGGTACGGTTGCAGTCCTTACAGAGGGGTGGCAAAATGCGCAACCGGCAAGAAGCAGCTCTCGTCGTGTGAACCTTGTTAGAACACTGGGGCTATGTTTAGATTGCAAAAAATTTCAACCCGATGAATAATAGTATTTTCGTCTTATTTGGCAAATATTGTCCAATCGTGGACCAACGAAGCTCAAAAGATTCATCTCGTGATTTCGAACTAAACTGTGCAAGTTATTTTTTTTACCTACATTTAATGCTTCATGCAAGCGGCTAAAAATTGATGTGATGGAGAGAGTGTGAAAAAACTTGGAATTTGGAGGTGATCTAAACAAGGCCTGGCAATTGAAGGGTACGAGATTCTGAATGTTTATACCTTTTTCGTTGAATTGGATCGACGTTTTCGCGAAGCAAGCATTTTTCAGAAACATATTTCAACGTCTGATGGAAGTGTTCAATCGGCGAGCAGCCACGGAACCCACGAATCATTCTCGTTGAATGAACGACACCCTGCCACACGTGCGTCTTAGGAATTATTACAGTATTACAGAAGCATATTTAAATACAGTACAAGTTAATTTTTCTTTCAACATCGCGTGGTGGAGAGAGAAGCGGTCGTTCTGCAAAGATGAAAGAGTGATGAGATTCTGACAAACGAGGACAAGGAGGCAGCCTCTTTTTTTTTCGAGAACGTGCTGTGTACAGATTCCATTCAGAGATTAATAAAAGAGAAGGGGAAGACGAAAAAAAAAGTACAGAATGCAGAACACAGCGATTTGCACAGTCAGGTCTTTACATATGAAACCTGCACCCAAAAGCTGGCCGACGAGCGCTGCTCCCGGCCGTCGGATCGGGCGCGTGGACGGCCCATAGCGTGCGAGGCATGGTTTTTTTTGCAAAAAAAACCCTCGAACTTTAGTCGAATCAACCCGCAGGCTAGAAGTCATCTCAGGTTTTTTACAAAAAAGCCCTCGAACTTTACTGAAATCAACCGCAATCCAGGCCTTTCGAATGGGCCGGCCTGCCTCCCGCTCGGGCCTGTTTCCCGCCAAACTGGGCCTTACTGGGCCGAATTCGGCCCGATGACGTTTTTCTATTTTCCTGTGAATTTGTTATTTATCTAAAATGATTGAAATTTTGTAAATAACATAATAAAACAAATAAAAATTTAAAAAATGCCAAACCAAGTTTATTGAACTCTACACAACTAGCACTGCACTGTAACACACATAACATCACATGTTTTAGTGTAATTTTTTGCTATTAATGTGGATCTAGATTTCTCAAGAGTTTTCTAAAAAAATAATAGAGTTAGTTTCTTTATTCAAATTGCTATGAAATTTTTATGCTAGCTTACCCATAACACACATAAAATAAAACAATTGAGTGATTCTACTGGCTTTACGATCATATATATACAATTCTTAATTTCACAATGATGGGTGTGTCGTGCATAGTTCTTAATTGAAAAAAAAAGAGACTCCCGCTATTATCCTCTGCAATGGCAACGATCAACATCAACTCCACTAATCTGTATAATTATATTGTACTACTACTATTTATTCTCCACATAAGCTAAGTAATACTAATTGCAATATAATTATTAGCTTCATGATGCAAGCACCACACAGGACCGCGTGGCAAGGCCGCGCTGCTTTCTAGTTAGAACCGAAGGCAGATTCCCGAAGTCCACTCAAGTTTTCTTTTTCTGGTCTCCACGGAATTATACTGTTGTTGTTCTTTCCATCCAGAAATATTGGCCCTGTTCTGCAGCATACACTACTACAAAAATCTTATTGGAGGCGGGCAATTCAAACGCCTCCATTTAAAGGCCTCGGTAAATCATGTGAACCACCGAGACGGTTGATATGCCCGCCTCGATTAATCAATAAAAAATAAAAAAAATCCAGCAAGCCTGTTGGTGAGGCCCGTTGAGCCCATCGACGAGCCCATCCGCGTGTGCGCCGACAACGCTGCCTGTCGGATTCGCGCTGCGCCGCCGCTGCTCGCCATGCTCCGGATCCATAGCACCCGAGCACGAGCACGCCATGTCGCCGCCGCCGAAGCCTCGCGTCGCGCCACCGAGCCGGATCCGGCCCCGAGCGTGAGCCCGCCGCGTCGAGCGAGGGAGGGTGTCCGCGCCGCGCCGCCGGAGGGCCGGGTCGAGTGCTCCGGGCCACCGGAGAGTCGGATCGAGGTCGCCATGCCGCCGGAGGGACCCCACGCGCCACTGAAGGGCTAGATCAAGGACGCCGCGCCGCCGAGGGCTGGATCATGGTCGCCACGCCGCTGGAGGGATCCCGCTGAAAGCTCTAGTTTTTAAGAACTCTTGTTGTATGAAATGGACTAAGTATTGTAAGCTCGTACTCATTATTGGATTCTGGAGGTAAAACGTGTATTGATTCGAGTCCTCCCGTGGTGTGTGCTCGATGGAATTGTCCGATGTAGCTAACTTTCGAGGTGCTTAGTGTCTAGTGGAAGACGAGCGCCTCCGAAAGCGTGTTATTTTGGGCGGTTCTGCGACAACAAGGACGGGAGCGAGCGGACGGCGCCGTAGTGAGTGGGAAGCCGCATCCATCCATCCGGACGTCCTCGATAGAGCATTATTGTAATTTTATACCCTAATACGTCCGAATCTATATAGATTGGACTAGATTGATGTGCATCCAAATAAGCCTCTAAGGATCTGTGTTAGCTTCGATTTAGTACAAGGAAATCCTGTGCATCAATTACAACATGAACCCTCGTATTGCAACAGATGTCCACCAATGCTAACAACATACGTTACAAGTCAGCCCGGATCCCACCTCCCCCGCTTCACACGCGAGTCGTGCTCCTACGCCGTAACCACCATTCCAAACTCCTCGTCTCTGTCCCTTTTCTTTCTCCCACATCAGACCGTATCTTCTACTAGATCTGACCTCCATCGAGCGCGTGGAGATCGAGGTAGCTATACGCATAGAGACCAACACATATGTAAGCGTTGCAATAGACCCTTATAACGCCACTTTTGGCAACGCATAATAATGCGTTGGTATAGACCTTACCAATACTAATCGGGTTGCTGTCTGCAAGGATTAAATGTGTAAACGGAGCTGCCAAAAATCCAGTTCCAAATACATACGGGTAGTTTGTAAGTAGCTTTTTTTCGTTACATTCTTAGGGACTGATTGGTATGGCTCCACTTCAGCGATGGCGGGCTCGGCCTCGGGGTACGCTTGGTCTCAATGAGCTTGGAGATAATGGGTTACATCCAGTCATAGTTGTAAGACCACCTAGGGCGCTCATCAGAAGCGTGTTGTTTGTATGGTTAAACTATTCTTCTTAATTACAATGATACACAAATCTTTTGCGTATTCGAGAAAAAAAAGTAGCGAAGGCGGGCTAGATCTTGCATTGGCGACGCAAGCTTGGTGTTGGTTATGATGGGGAAACGGTGATAGCTGCCGCAATGGAGAAGGATGACAGCGGAGGAGGGAGCATCGCGGGAAGCAAGGTAGGCATTGGGAGAGGTGGGGGCGCAATGAGATGAAGAGGACGAGAGAGGTGAAGCCGTGAGCGGAGCAGGGGGAGCTGTTTTTTTTCTGCTCTCCACCCCGCAATGCGAAATCGGGAGCGGAGGAAGCAATTCCCACTACTTGGACGGAGCACGACGTTTGGCAATGTTGCATTGCTTCTCACGCGGAGTGCTGCTGAACAAGCCAATAGGCCCCTCCTCCTGGCCGGGCATTCCCGTCTTGGTGACAGAAGTTGCGGGATTGTCCTACGACCACTCTAGGATCTTGAAGTCAGGAGCCAGTTGGGTACGTTCCGACTAGTGAGTGGGCCTGACGATCCGAGTCCCTTCGTCTTGGTTCATCAATCAGCCAACTACACCAGAGTCGCCGTATGAGCCATGTACTTCCTCCGTTCTAAATTATAAATCGCTTTGACTTTTTTGATATATCTATTTTGCTATACATCTAGATTTAATGTATGTCTAGATACATAGTAAAATAGATGTACTAAAAAAGTTAAAGCGATCTCTAATTTGGAACGGAGGGAGTAGCAAATTAGGGACTCAGTCGTAGCCAGTCATATCCTCGAGACGATGCGGGTACATGTGGTATAAGCTAATCGTCACCATGGACTGATGGCTTTGATGTGAGATGGTAGTAACACAGTACAAATTCACTCAAATAGCAAAGAAACGTGAGTTTGCATAATTATCTCCAGGTAGTAGATTGGACGAAGAAGTTGGAAGGTATAGAATCGAGAAACGCTGGACTCGAGCGTAAGTTCGCCACTGCCGGTTTCATCATCTAGTCATTCAACAGCCCTTCTGATGCAGTTCGTCCTCCTTTTTGTATTGCGTTGCTTGGTACATATGGCCCATGTTTGGCCCGTTTGTTTTTTGGGAGGCCCAACGACTGTATATTGAGTCGTCCGACCATCTTCGCATTCTCGACTCGATGTGTGCTACTTGGTGTGGCGTTGGAACTTTGGCCTGGTTTAGATTGCAAGTTTTTTCACTCTTTCTTCATCACATCAAATCTTTAGATACATGTATGGAGTATTAAATGTAGATAAAAAAAATAATTAATTACACAGTTTGATTGTAAATTACGAGACGAATCTTTTGAGTCTAGTTAGGCCATGATTGGACAATAATTGTTAAATACAAACGAAAGTGCTACAGTGTCAAATACTGATTTCTAACCACAATCTAAACAAGGCCTTTATGGATGAAAGTGGCAGCAGCGACGAACATACAGGTGAAGTAGCGATGACAGGCAGCCTGTTCGCTTGCTCGTAAACGATCGTAAATTTTCAGCCGGAAACAGTATTTTTCTCTCATACCAAACTAGCCAGCGGTAAATAATCCACGATCGTTTACGGCCTCCCGAACAGGCTGAGTGAACCCATCCATGGAAGAGAGAGATGTCGAGATGCTTAACCGTATACCCTAACACAAAGATGCTACCGGCAGTGGATGTTTTTACGCTCTAACCTCTGAGCTTAGAGACGTCCTAGGACACTAATAGTGACTTAAATTCTTCATTAATTTCATAAGCTGAACTGCCTTTCAGATTAGCCAAGCTAGTCCCTACTAATACTAGGTGACATAAATTCTGCATTAAAGTTAATCATGCCTACGATGCAATTAACAACTCCTACTAGCTACTAGCAGTAGTACTGTACCATCATCTCAAGCAAATCAAGGTCAAAAACAACACGCGCGCATGCAAAACATCAAAACCTCTCCTTTTCCTCCTCAAGTCCCAGTGTCGCGCATAACCACTATCCATATGCTTGCTTAAACTATACTCCGTAGTAACCCCTTCCCATCTACGAGAGTTCCTACCTAACCCATCCATATATGTAACCCATTGATCAATAGAGCTACTCATCCTTAATGATGCATCGTCCAAACGTCCCGAAAAACATCGTCCACTGCCTGGTTCCTGCCAACATCTCAAGCTACAATGCTGCAGACTTGAACCTAGCTTATTTCTTTCGGATCCCGACGCAGCATGAGTGAAACCAAGAAGAAAACTGAGTCAGCTAAAGAAAACAGCAACGGAATACTTCTAAGCAGCAGCGAGGACCATCTTGCAGTTTCTTAGTCAAGCGAGAATGGTGGCGGATCTCATAATCCTGTGGGGCTGGCTGCCGCACATGACACATGGCCGCGTGATCGATGCTCCCCTTGACCGATCGAACCACAAGCTCGCTCGTGATGCAAATTGCGAGCGCAACGATACGCTGCCGAGTGTTTCTCTTCCTATTCTAGTACTACTACGCTGCCGAGTGTGCCACGATGATTGCATTGCATGGTTTCCCTTTAAGCTTTCCATCTCCTGGCTTTGCGGCTCAACGGACGCGCTACCGCTAGTAGCAAGCTGCTACCACCAAAAGGAAGCATCCCAAAGGCTTCAGTCCCCACGCTACTAGATACAGGCCCTGTTTAGATCCCACCCAAAATCCAAAATTTCCCAAGATTCCCCGTCACATCAAATTTTGCGGCACATGCATGGAGCATTAAATATAGGTAAAAAGAATAACTAATTGTACAGTTTGCCCGCAATTGGCGAGACGAATCTTTTAAGCCTAAATAGTCCATAATTAGACAATTTTTGCCAAATAAAAACAAAAGTGCTACAGTGTCCATTTTCCAAACTGGAACGGATCTAAACACCCCCACAACCAGTAGTAGTAGCTTCTTTTTTTCCTCACGACAAGTTGGGGCGCCTGCAGCTTCGTTCGTACACTCACGTTCCAGTGCGAAACAACACATCGCAGAGGAGTCTGTGCCTCTTCAGTTTTTGAAACCACTGCAGTCTGTCTGTGCAGCATAGCCTGAAATCCAGGCGAACCATTTCGCACAGTAAGATGTGACTATAGTAGTCCTTTGTTCGCATTCGCCCTCCTCGCTTAGTTTATAAACCATATTTTTTCAATCAACAAACAATATTTTTCTCTCATAATAAATCAGTCAACAGTATTTTCAGTCATGGCTTATCACCGCTGGACCCTCCTGTAGTTGTGGGTCTCCGCCTGCTTGTGTCGATCAATCCGCCAACCAGAGGCACGCACAAGCGGCCAAGCGGCGGCCCCGAGACCGCCGTGAAAACGCCGGCCGCCCCCACCTAGCCGAGGAAATGGCGGCCGCCAGTGCCACGTTCGGATGTTCCCCGCCCTGTTCGCACACTGTCCTCGACCCTCGGGGCCCGCCGCCCGGCATGGAGATTGAGAAGCTACAAATGGGAGTTTTTTTATATATAAAAAGGGGGAAAATCAGCCTCAATCACATCTGGGCAAGCAAGCAAGCGCACAACAGAGTTTACAGTGCCTGTTTAGTTTTCAAAATTTTACAAAGTATTAAATATAAAGTATTAAATATAGACGAATCTTTGAACGCATGTATAAAGTATTAAATATAAATAAAAAATAAAATTAATTACATAGTTTAGACGAAATTCACGAGACGAATCTTTTAAGCCTAATTAGATTATGATTAGACATTAATTATCAAATAACAACGAAAGTACTACAGTATCATTTTCTGAAAAACTTCGTCAACTAAACAAGACCATAATTATAATTGATGTAGTGTCAAGGTGGCGCGCACACACGCACACGCATCATTTTCACAGGCGTATGGCAGGATACGTGCGCGCCAGTTCCGCGATGCGACAGAGATATTCAAAATTCAAAACTTTTTTGTTGGGCCAACTCTTCAAGTTTGGAGAGTACGTACCCGCTGTTCCGTTGCTTATTAGTAGCAGTACCAACTCATACCTATGGAGTAGTAGGAGCACAACGCTTCTCTGAAAGTTAATCAATACATCTGCATGTTTAGTGAAAGTGTATGTATTTGGAATGAATCAATACAATGAATGTACGTCAGTACATATGGACGGCGGGGTGCCTAATAAGGCAAGCCACAAATCAAGGCTGCCTACTATAATTACATATACTATAATTACAAAAGGCTAACACTCCCCCGAAGTCTGACCGGGAGCACAGCGAACGTTCAGGCTAGATCGAAACTCCTGAAACAAAGAAGTAGGAAGGTCCTTGGTAAAGACGTCGGCGTATTGGGATGTCGTAGGGACATGAAGGACCCGAACATAACCGAGGGCGACCCTCTCCCGAACAAAGTGAAGATCAATCTCAACATGCTTCGTCCGCTGATGTTGCACCGGGTTGCTGGAGAGATACACAGCACTGATATTGTCACAGTAGACCAGGGTGGCACGACGAGGCGGGTGGCGAAGCTCATGGAGCAGCTGGCGCAGCCAAGTAGCTTCAGCAACTCCATTCGCCATAGCTCGATATTCGGCCTCAGCACTGGATCGGGAGACTGTATGCTGACGCTTGGAGGACCAAGACACCAAGTTATCTCCGAGGAACACGGCGTAACCAGAAGTTGACCGACGAGTGTTGGGACAGCCAGCCCAGTCGGCATCTGTATAGACAACGAGCTCAGTAGGTGATGAACGGCGCATGGTCAAGCCAAGCGAGAGAGTGCCCTGTAGGTAGCGCAGAATCCGCTTAAGGGCAGCAAGGTGGGGTTCCCGTGGATCATGCATATAAAGGCAAATCTGCTGTACAGCAAAAGCAATGTCAGGACGGGTGAAAGTCAGATACTGAAGTGCCCTAGCTAGGCCGCGGTAGTGTGTGGAGTCAGCAACCGGAGGACCATCTGCAGACAATTTGGAGTGCAGGTCGACAGGGGTGCTGCAAGGCTTACAAGCACTCATCCCGGCGCGCTCCAAAATGTCATGAATATACTGCCGCTGAGAAAGGAACAACCCATCTGCAGAACGTGTCACGGAGATGCCCAGAAAGTGATGAAGCTGGCCCATGTCTGTCATAGCAAATTCACGCTGGAGAGCTGCAATAATATGTTGGAGAAATCTAGTAGACGAAGCGGTGAGAACAATGTCATCCACATATAGCAGCAAGTAGGCTATATTTGTTCCTCGGCGATATATGAACAGGGAAGTATCTGACTTGGTCTCAACAAAGCCAAGGGACATGAGATGAGAGGCGAATCTGTGATGCCAAGCACGAGGAGCCTGCTTCAAACCATATAGGGACTTGTTTAGCCGACAGACAAAATCTGGACGGGAGGAGTCAACAAAACCAGAAGGCTACACACAATACACCGTCTCATTGAGAATGCCATGTAAGAATGCATTCTTCACATCCAGCTGATGAATAGGCCAGTTCTAAGATAAAGCCAGAGAGGGGACCACTCGAACTGTCGCAGGCTTGATAACTGGGCTAAAAGTCTCATCATAATCAATACCTTCACGCTGTGTGAAGCCCCGGAGAACCCAGCGAGCCTTGTAACGATCAAGGGAGCCATCTGCTAGCAGCTTGTGACGGTAAATCCACTTGCCGGTCACAAGATTAACTCCAGGAGGTCGAGGAACAAGACTCCATGTGTCATTGGCCAGAAGGGCATCATACTCAGATTGCATAGCAGAGTGCCAATTGGGGTCTGACAGAGCATCACGAACAGGGCGTGGGAGAGGCGACATGGGCACAGCGTGGAGGTTGAGGCGATCCACGGGCTGTGCGATGCCTGCCTTGCCGCGTGTGCGCATGGAGTGCACATTGGTGACCGAAGGGATGGCGATCGGGCGAGTGGCAGCTGCACGACCGGTTCCACTAGCAACAACATGTGCTCTAGCATCAGGGGCAGCAGGACCGGTAGTACTCGGGGGCACCATGGGGGTGGTACCGCTGGCAGTGACCTGTGCGGGATGCACAGGCGCAGCAGCAGTAGTCGGCACGGGCGACGACGTAGAGGGAGCGCTGCTGGCAATAGCCTGTGCGGGGTGCACAGGGGCAGCAGCGCCAGAGCCTGGTGACCATGGTCCAGTGCTCGGCAGTACAGGTGCAGCCTCAGGTGCGGCTGCAGACTCATGTACGAGCAGAGCGCCATGCACAGCGTGTGTCGCCGAAGTGATGGAGGGACCTGCATGCACAAAACGAGCTCCAGGGACTGAAGCGGTAAGATCATGATCATCGGTCAAGAAGTCCAGGGCGGAGGGTGCCATGGGTGTGGTAGACATGTTGGAGA
This sequence comes from Miscanthus floridulus, assembly GCF_019320115.1. NCBI lineage: Eukaryota > Viridiplantae > Streptophyta > Magnoliopsida > Poales > Poaceae > Miscanthus > Miscanthus floridulus. Next base: position 89,400,706 of record NC_089596.1, on the reverse strand, counting down.
ATGGAAAGAAGGATTCATCAAAAATGACATGTCGAGAAATAAGAATGTGGTTCGACTGGAGCTCAAAACACCGATAACCTTTGTGGTCCGAGGTGTAGCCGAGAAAGACGCATAAGGATGAACGAGGGGCGAGTTTGTGAGGTGCTGTGGAGGATATGTTGGGATAACAAGCACACCCAAACACTTTGAGGTGGTCGTAGGAGGGCTGGGTGGAATAAAGGGTGCTATATGGTGTGGAGAAGGTGAGGGTTTTAGTGGGGAGGTGATTCACAAGATATGTCGCGGTGTGAAAGGCCTCAACCCAAAAGGTCGGAGGGAGACTCGCCTGAAACAAAAGGGAACACAGAATGTTATTAATAGTGCGAAGGGAACGTTCCGCCTTTCCATTTTGTTGGGAAGTATATGGACACGACATGCGAAGTGCAACACCGTGGGAGAGGAAGAACGTGCGGGCCTGAGAATTATCAAATTCACGACCATTGTCGCATTGGACGCTCTTGATGGTGGTGTCAAATTGTGTGCGAATATATACAAAAAAATTGGAGAGAGTGGAAAATGTCTCGGATTTGAGGCGGAGCGGAAAAGTCCAAAGGTAGTGTGAACAATCATCAAGAATGACTAGATAATATTTGTATCCCGACACACTAATAATAGGAGATGTCCATAGATCACAATGTATTAAATCAAAATTATGAGCAGCGCGAGAGCTAGATGAACTGAAGGCAAACGTGCATGGCGACCAAGTTGGCATGCATGGCATATGTGGTCGGTATCATCTTTATTACAAGAAATGACACTAGAACTAATGAGCTTGGACAGAGCGCCACGCCCAAGGTGTCCGAGACGACGATGCCAAAGTGAGGTGGGTGCAACGATGAACGCGGAGGTGCTGGTAGAACTGTTGGAAGGTGCATAGAACGGGTAGAGGCCACCGGAGCTATTGCACCTGGCGATCACGTTCCGGGTGTGCAAATCCTTAACAGAAAGGCCAAAAGGATCAAACTCAATAGAGCAATTATTATCAGTGGTAAAACGACGAATGGAAATCAGATTCTTAATAATGTTGGACGACACCAAAACATTTTTAAGAACAAGATTGCGATGTGGTAAAGAAAAAAACTGTGATCCAGTGGCAGTGACAGGAAGTGAAGCACCATTGCCCACAATGATAGATGAAGGAGTAAATGAAGATGGTGGGGAGATGGTGGAGAGTTTACCAGCGTCCGCGGTCATGTGGGAACCAGCACCTGAATCAGCGTACCACTCAGAGGAAGGGGCCGGCGGGTTCAGGGTCATGGTGTTGAAGGAGTGCGCAAGGGAGTCCTGATGCCATGACCCGCCTTGTGTAGGGTTCCAGAGGGCTGTAGGGGAGACCTGGTAGCCCAGGGAAGGCAACTGGAAGGCTGGAGGCGCAGCTCCCCCATAGAACGCGCCATACTGAGGAGGTGGAGCGCCATAGGTGCCGCCATAGGCACTGGATGCACCACCAAAGCCGCCATACTAGGGGACAGCACTGAACGCAGGCGGAGATGGAGAGCGCCCGGACTGGTCATAGGGCCACATTCGTACGGTATCAGCCCACGGATACGCGAAGGATGGATGGACGCCGGGGGGTGTGCCACCGTGGCCGCCTAAGGGGGCACCACTGTGTCCGCTAGGAGGGGCCTGTTGGCCTCCGCGTCCGCCGCGGCCGCGGTGACGGCCAGTGCGTTGGCCACTGGCTGGCGCAGGAGGGCGTGCTGGATGAGGCGCCCCCGGGCATGGAGGCGCAGGGGCCCTAGGGGCCGTAGGGCGCGGTGTCGCAGCGACGAGGGCGGGCGGTGGGGACGGTGGACGAGCGTCGATCTCCATCTCCTCCAACAGAAGGTGTGTCCGAGCCTCCGCGAACGTCGGGAACGGCCTGTGCATCTTGAGGATGGACACCATGTGGCGGAACTTGCCGCTGAGGCCGCGGAGGAGCGTGAGCACCATCTGCTGATCCCCGATGGGATCGCCGAACTCGGCAAGAGAAGCCGCCATCGACTCGAGCTGGCGGCAGTAGTCGGTGATGCTCAGGGACTCCTGTCGGAAGTTGTGGAATTTCGTCTCGAGAAGGAGGGCATGAGACTCCTTTAGCCGAGGAACTCATCCTCGAGGTAGCACCATGCCCCGCGAGCGGGACCCTGCTGCATCATCAGGGATTGCTGCAGATCGCCGGAGACGGTGCCGTAAATCCACGTCAGGACGCAGCAGTCCGCTTGCACCCATGCCGGGCGCGAGGGGAAGGCCTCATCCTCGAGAACATGGCGGGTGAGGGCATACTTGCCGAGGACGGTGAGGAACATGCCGCGCCACTTGGTGTAGGTGTTCGTGGCCTGATCGAGGACGACGGGGATGAGGGCCTTGACGTTGACGACGGCGGTTGCCTGCGCCCAGAGAGCCTCGTGGGCGCGCTCATATTCGTCCAGGGCGACGGCGCGGAGGCGAGCCTCCTCGGCGCGGCGCGCGGCCTCGGCACGACGGGCGGCCTCGGCGCGGGCTTCGGCTTCAGCAGCGAGGCGCTAGTCCTCGGCTGCCTTGGCGGCGGCGGCTGTGGCAGCGTCGTCATCAGCTGCCATCAGGAAACGGCAGTGCGGCGAAACAGCAGTTGTGGCACGATCGGACCAGCGACGGCACCTGGGAATGGAGCCGGCGATCGGAACGGCGGGGAGTAGGCACAGGCGATGGGATCGGCGATGCTCCCGGCGATGGAGTCAGCGGCGGGCGTAGTGATCGGATCAGCGGCTGGCTAAAATTGCGGAAGCAGATCGTAAGCTGTGGTACCATGAAAGTATATGTATTTGGAATGAATCAATACAATGAATGTACGTCAGTACATATGGACGCTGGGGTGCTTAATGAGGCAAGCCACAAATCAAGGCTGCCTACTATAATTACATATACTATAATTACAAAAGGCTAACATTTAGGACACGCCATTAGCTCCTATACAAGCTTCTGTGGTCCTGAAATTAGCACCGCCGGATCCGGATGGCGCAGTACACTGTACAACTACAATGCTACGGCGCACTATTCTGCACCGACTAGGCACTGGACCAGTCGGTATGCTAGTATTTATGCAAAGCCCACACGGGCCCTCACTTTCATGTGACGAGCTCGATCTCAATCTCAGCGCTTCCCCGGCCCTCCTAGCCGGTAGCCGCTAGCTAATTGAATTGAAGGGGCACACCACGAACTCCGTGACGGGCAGCGCCCAGCGGTGCATGCATTTGCGGCTTTGGTGTCGAAATCCAGTCGATGGAGCCCCGTCTGATCCGGCTGCTTTTCGGCACGTTGGCCCGTGGTCCGGAGCCCCGACGCCGACCGAGGAGGGGGGTGGTTTGGCAGCGTCGTCGCGTCGGCCGGCAGGACCGAGCATGTGCCGTATCATCGGTTTGTACGCGTACCCTGCTGCTTGGTATCTCCGATGTTTGGTACGTCAGGTCAATAGGTGCAGAAGGTAGCAAATGCAGAGAAAGAGACTACAGATTCCTCAATCGACGAAGCAGAACTCGACGAGATCACTGAGCTGAACGACTGAACCCGTGTTCTTATTGCCTCTCAAGGGAGGCGACTTAAGGACCATGCATGAAGGGGAAGCCACATGACTGTACAGTATGGGCGTATGGCTGTATGGAACGATCGAAGCACGTGTGTGCGATGGCCGTGCCGTTCAGGCGTCGCAATCTTTTTTGCCTATGTAAACTCGACAAGACACACGACGTACCCAAAGTGGGCGTGGCACCTCCTGCACCAACGCCCCGATTGTCTGCCGAGCTAGCAAGTAGCAAATGCACAAGGCTGCGAGTCTGGAACTGCAACCACCACCGATCTACAATATTTTTATCCATGTCGCGCCGTTGAAATCTCGCTGTCAGAACTCAGAAGCGCCGCTAAATGAAGAAACACACGGTGAGGTGCTTTAGCAATTGACTTGGCTAGTTTGATTTATGTGTGCGAGTTAAGTTAGCAAGGTACTCATGCAACCGTGTGGTCTAGGACTTTAGGTATTAGCTATTGTTTCACTCTTGACAAACAAAATCATCGAAAGCTAATGTGAAAAAACAACTCCACGTAAAAATGGCACCTAAGGCCGGCCACAATGTGCTAGTGATGCTCCAAATTAAACGGGTCCCACATCAAGTATTGGGCAGTGGCGCTGGAAGAGCTGCAGTGTTCCAAATATTGGCACCGAAGCCATAAATCTGATGGGACCCATGGTCTCTGAGTCTAGCAGTTCCTTCTCTGAGAGAAAAAAAATCTTCTTTCTAAGCCCTTGTTTAGTTCCAGGAATTTGGATTTTGGGGCTACTGTAGCATGTTCGTTTTTATTTGGCAAATAGTATTCAAATATGGACTAATTAGGCTCAAAACGTTCGTCTCGCAATTTCCTACCAAACTGTGCAATTAGTTTTTCTTTTCGTCTACATTTAATGCTCCATGCACAGTCCGCAAACATTCGATGTGACAGGTACTGTAGCAACTTTTTGGAAGTTAGGGTAAAACTAAACAAGGGCTAACTTTCTTTGCATCAACCGAGGTCAGCAGCCAGCAAGAAAATCTTTGTTTATTTTTCAAGCATCGCCTGGCAGCGGCGCAACTACGTGCTTCGCTCCGCGTTTTTTCTGGCACCACTCGTTTTAAACATCACTGGCCACAATGACAAGAGTAACTCTATAATTTTCTCTCTCTCTTCTGGGCGTCACTCAAGCAGCACATTGTGGCCGGTTAACAAAAGCACATACTTGCACAAGAATATTGTACAAACACAATAGTTTAACCTTATGTACCATTCCAATTTCCACCCACCCCAAAAGAAAAAAAACATTTCAACTCGCACAGCCCAATAATCCACATGATCTAAGAACCTTAGCAAAAAGAACAAGAAAAAGGGCGGAAAAACATTTCCAGTCCCCACTTCTCTTTCCCGTGCTCATGTTCTCCAGCGTCCAGCCTCCTCACCTCACAGGCCTACTACAACTATAGAGTACCAGTCGTCTCGCCGGGCCACCACCTCTGGTAGTAGATCTCGCGCGCCTACCCCCCGCGCGGCGCGCAACCCACCCCACCCCGTCCGTCCGCGCGCTATTCGCGGCAATGCCACTGCCCTCGGCGCCGTCTCGGTGGTGAGCCGCGGCCGACGACATCGACATGGCACGACCCCGCCGCTCGTCCCCGGTGGCGATGAGGTCTCCGGCCAGGGCGGCGCATGGCCGCCGGGCCGCCGCCACCCCGCGCCAGGCGTCGTCCCCGTCCCGGCCGCCCCGCCGCGGCCGCCGGCTGCGCGGCGTCCAGAGCCCTTCCCTCGCCTCCGCCCGCCGCGCCCCCGCCCCGGCGCACGCGCCGCCGCCAGCCACCCCGCCGCTCCGTTGGCCCGGGGACGCCGTGGCGCCCCGCGGGTCAGGCGCTGCCGCGTCCGTGAGGAGGATAGCCGCGTCGCTGTGGCGGGCGCACCCGCACCCGCCGCCGCGGGAGCCCGGGAAAGCGCGGCGACGGTTGGAGGTGAGCCTGCTGTTCTCGACTCGAGATCCGTGCGCGTTGTTGCGTTCCAGGCTTCTAGGGGTCTCAGGTAGCCGTTCTGTTGTGTGTTCCGCGATAGCGGGCTCGTTTTTCGGGAGTGTTTTCTGCTGCTGAGCTCGCGATTTTCGCGGAGAGGCAGCTTCGAGTAGCATGAGAGTACGACACTGAGTGGCCGGGTGGTTTGTGAATTGTGATCGTTTGTTTGAGTGGTAGTGTTCGTTTGTTTGAGTCGCAGTGTACGTTTCTTTGGTTTTTGTCGTTGTTGGGGGGAGGTGGGGCGATTCTCTGAATTTTTTGAGCTGAATGTTCCTAAAGCTTGGCAATTTTTTTTTCATCCACTAGCAAAGGGAGTGGTTGTTGCTTCTGCAAATTTCGTAGCAGTTTTGCTAACTAGCGTAAGCTCTTGAAATTAAGACTCATTGTTTGCACTTTGTGATTGCGTAATTCCATGGTTTTCGTGAATTTGCCTCGACATATTTGATATTTCCATGTCAAGCACCGAACTACAGGCTGCTTAAATTTTGGCTTCTTGAGGAAGAGCAGTCTCCGTCTGTGTGGAGTGTGGACCAATCATGTTGAGTTTTATGCTAGATTATAGTAAGTTTTTCTGAGTTGGTCCAATTGGTGATCCTTATCATTCCAGTCTGCTTTGGATTCTTTTCCGTATGTCCCTTTCAACTGGGCCTGAAGATGTGACATCCCCATATTTCCATGTGTCAATGTACAGGGCGATGTAACCTGTGCGGTCCCCAGATACTAGCTGCTCTTAGTTGTGAAACGAAGACATCCTAGTGCACGGATTTTGACAAGTTTTACTCCATTTTGCATGCGACTTCTGTAATACCAGCAACATACTTCTTATTAAGTATTAGTGGTGAACTAACAGGGAATTAATTTTGCAGCCTAGCCCAAGGCATCTGCATACTCCGGATCGTTGCAATTACTACAAAGCGGTCCTTGAGGGCAGGACAGGAACTAAGCCTCTTGGCAATGGCATCATTCGTGAGGTATATGTCTCCTTCATAAATTATTATTTCTGGTATGGACTACCACCTTCCTTTCTGATCCAGTCTTATTTGATGAAATGATTATGTACTACAATTAGGTTGGACCTTATTCTCCATCACCCCGAATTGAAATGGAAGTAGCAACAAAATGGGACCGTCAATGCCTGAACACATCTGGCGGTGCTGACTATGATTTCTGTGATCGTCATGCAGCAGCTGCTAATGAAGAAATCTCTGCACTTAAAGAAGAGCTTATGCAGGCCCGCAACCGGATTCATGAGCTTGAAGCTGAGAGCCGATCAGCTAAGAAGAAGCTTGATCACTTGGTGAAGAATCTCGCTGAGGAAAAGGCTTCCTGGAGGAGTAGGGAGCATGATAAGGTTCGAAGCATCTTAGATGCTGTTAAAGGGGATCTGAATCGAGAGAGGAAGAATCGACAAAGGGCCGAAGTCATGAACTCAAAGTTGATGGATGAGTTCTCTGAGCTGAAGTCATTGGCTAAACGATATCTTCAAGATTATGAAAAGGAAAGAAAGGCCAGGGAACTCATGGAGGAGGTGTGTGATGAATTAGCGAAGGAGATTGCAGACGACAAAGCTGAGGTCGAAGCTTTGAAGAAAGAGTCAATGAAGATAAGAGATGAGGTGGAGGAAGAAAGGAAGATGCTACAGATGGCAGAGGTTTGGCGTGAAGAGAGGGTACAGATGAAGCTTGTGGATGCTAAACTGACATTAGACAGCAAGTATTCACAGCTGAGTGAGCTTCAGGCTAACCTGGAGGCTTTCCTCAGTTTCCACCGAGGCAGCAGTGTAGACAAAGAAACAGTAAGAGATGGTGAAAGGCTCAGGGAAGCAATTAGCTCAATGAAGCTTCATGGTAAAGAGTTCTCATACAAACCACCACCTCCTTCCGAGGACATTTTTGCTGTGTTTGAGGAACTCAGACAGAGAGAAGATATTAGTGAGAAGGAAATTGGACAGTGTAATGGAGATACTCCCTTGAACCATGCAACAAAGATCCATACAGTGAGTCCTGAAACTGACATCTTTCTGGAAAAACCAGCAAACAAATATTCCACTCAACCTTGTGCCAGAAATGAGGATGACGATGACAGTGGATGGGAGACCGTCAGCCATGTAGAGGAGCAAGGGTCTAGCAATTCACCTGATGGAAGTGAACCATCAGTAAACGGTTTCTGTGGACGAAACGATGCATCAGCAAGTGGAACCGACTGGGAAGAAGATAATTGTGAAAACTGCAGATCAAATAGTGGCATCAGTGGTGTCTGTTTGACGACTGGAGAGAAGCACCCGAAGAAGGGTTCTTCTTTTGCCCGACTCTGGAGGTCATCAAATGGTGATGGCAGGAGGAAAACAGGTTCAGAGTTACTGAATGGTAGGCTTTCAAGCAGCAGGATGCTCGATGCCGCTCTTTCTCCTGATCTCAAGAACAGTGAGGTGTGCCAAGTCTCACCGAGTGTTGGGGACTGGAGTCCAGACTTGCTAAACCCTCATGTTGTCGGCGCTATGAAAGGGGGTGTCGAATGGCCCCAAGGCACCCAGAAGCGCAACCTGAAGTCCAAATTCTTGAACGCAAGGACCAATGGACGTAAGGTACAGCTGCGCCAAGCGCTAGAACAGAAGATATAGCATGGCATGCTCATTCATATTCTTCGTTGTCAAAGAGAACACCATGATCTTGCCTGGTGGAGGAGGTAATCTGGAGCGGCACCTTCAAGTATAGGGCAGGTACCGTTGTTGTATCTTGTATGGGGATGCTGCACTGGCCCTCCATCGAGTGTCATCACTCGCTGTACCTAATTCATGCCCTTGTAAAATGTAAAGCATTTAGCTCGCTTAGAAAAATAGTGAGCTCCGATGCTCCGTATAATCAAATGTAACAGTAGTATTATTTACAGTATATTTTTTTTCCCGATGTCACTCAAATAGTGCTATTAGCTCCTTACTCAATAGTGCTATTAGCTCCTTGCCGGCTCTTTTGTGCGGTTTCTCTTCTTTCGAAGTCAGCTCCTTGCCGGCTCCTCTGTGCGGTTTCTCTTTCTTTCGAAGTCAGATCCATACAAAGCATATCAGTCTTGGCTCGATATTGCGTCGTGTCTTTCAGGTGAATTTGAACGGGACATTTTGTTGTTAGATTGATCTCCCAGTCAATACGCCCAAGGGCCTATTGGGCCTTGGTCACGCGCCCTGATCGGGGGCGCCCAACCCTACATGGTTGGTGGGCCCCCGTCGCACTGCGCTATATAAAGAGGTGGGGGCCGGCGGCTCGAGGTACGAGGTTCACCGTGAGCCGCATACCCCACTAACAAACCCTAGACCGATCTGAGAGGGCGCGCAGCCAGCGACAGGAAGCTCCACTGACTTCGCCGTCGCGACTGCACTGCATCACCGTCTCCACTGCGTCACCTCTCCTCACCGACCGTCGCTGCTCGTGTGCTGCCTCCATCAACGAACCAGCGATGGACGGATCGAGCTCCAACTCCACCGGATCCAATGGTCTGTGAACCCTTCACTCTCCTCACACCCCTCTGTCTCCCTGTCTCCCTCTCGGTGTAGTGTTCTAGGTTTAGATGTGCATGTGTTATTACGAATCCAACTGTTTCCCTCCTAGATCTACTGCTAGAGATCCTAAATGATTTTAACAATGGCATCAGAGCCAGCCTATCTAGTACGTGGATCTAGATCAGAGAAAAACAATCGAAAGAAATCTAAAGAAGTTGGTCCGATTTTGAATCGGATCAAGAAAGAGAAAACCTAACCCTAACAGAAAGGGGACGGTCATTAGGGGCTTCGGCTGACATAGGGTTCGGTTGAACCCTAACCTCGATCCCTTCGGATCTGAGAAAAGTTGAAGGTTCGGATGAAGAATACCTAACCCTAACTCTAGAGAGCTCGGGAAAAGGAAAGAAAGAACCGATTTCAAATCGGGGGAAAAGAAAACAGTGGCCATCCCAAACCCTAACCCTAACCCTAATCGGCAAATCGGATCAAATCCGAACAAACGAATCAAAGAAAGGGGAAGAAAGGGAAGGGGTGGCCTACCTCGCCGTTGCGCGGCACCGCAGTCACGCCGGCGCGCGGGGAAAAGAAAGGCCGGCCGGGGCTCAGCTCGCTAGGATCCGGCCACAGGGGCGCCGCGGCCAGGCCGCTCGACGGTGGCGCGCTCACCCGCTGGGGAGCGCGCACACCGGCGAGGGGGCCGGCGACGGCGCCGGGACCTCGCTGCTTGCTCTCGCCGTGGTCGCTCGCTAGGTGAATGACTGAGGAGAGAAGGGAGAGCAGTGAGGCGAACAGAGAGAGTGAGAATGCCGAATGGCGCTAGGGTTCAAGGGCGCCGCTGCGGTCGCTGGTTTTGTTCCTGCGATACGCGCGGATGGCCGTCCGATCGGCGCGAGCGGCTGAGATCAATTGGGCGCGCGGACGCGCGAGCTTTGCCGGCCCAGGCCCAGGTTGCGGCCTGGGTGCGGCCTGCGTGTGCGTACAGTGCAGTGCTGAGCCGGTTTTGCCGGTTTTTGGGCCGTTTTGCGCTGCTATGGGCCAAAATGGAATCTGTATAATAACACAGTGAAATAGAATTAAAAGATTTTTCCAGAAACTTTTGATGCATATTAGATGAATCTGTATTGCATTTTTTATGCAAATTTCTGTACAAAATTTATCCGACGATATCTTTTTGTTCAGTAAATAGTAAAGTTGCTTCTGAAAAATAGAATTAAAAGATTTATTAAAGTTTCCGCTGCGTACTTAAAAATTATTGTTTTCATTATTAAATTCGAACCAACGGGAGAATTTAATTTTGAAAATAGAAAAATTTTACAGTTATTATAATGTTGTTATTATTCTGACCAACATTGATTAATAGCAATATTATAATATTGATGTTATTATGGTTTTTTGTTATGCATTATTTTTATTTCTGCTCAACGGTGATGTAGATTTAATGTATAAAATAATTGTATGTTTTAATTTTGACCAACGTTAAACTAAGGCATGCAATTATTGTTGTTATTATTTGTGTTCTCACACTATTTGAATTATGTTTTCAGGAGGATACAACTTGATGAGTTGTATCAAAGAGATCCCCACTCTAAAAGGTGATAACAATATTGAGTGGAAGAAAAAGATAGACCTGGCTTTTATCCTCGCTGAGGTGGACTGGGTTGTCACCATACCGTGTCCTAGAGAACCTATGGCACCGGTGAGGGAGACAGATAAGACTGATGCTGCATGGCAGAATAGAGAGCGGGACTTTACTCCCGTAAAGATGTCTTTTGACCTTGAAAATAGAAAGTGGGTCACAGCCAATAAGAAATATTTGGCTGTGATAAAGAATACAATTGAGCCTGCAATAGTGGGCTCAATTTCAGACTGTGACACGGTCACAGAGTACCTAGAAAGAATAAAGAGTCAGTTCACTGGCTCTTCAAAGACATATGCAACCCAGCTGATCAAGCAGCTGGTAACAAAAAGGTACTCTGGTGGCGGCAGTGGCATTAGAGAGCACATACTGAGAATGAGCAATCTGACATCTAAGCTCAAACCAATGGATTTGGCACTCAAAGATGAGTTTCTTATTCATTTGATTTTTGCTTCTTTGCTCAAAGAATTTGACACTTTTGTTGTTAATTACAACATACAGCCTGAAAAAATGGAATTTAGAAAAGCTCATAGCCATGTGTGTGTAGGAGGAGGAAAGAATAAAAGTTTCACAAGGTGGTACTGTCAACTACCTAAAAGATAAGAAAAAGAACTATAATAATAATTCTTCCTCCAAGTCATTTGGAAAGGGTCCCATGCAACAGTCTCAGAACAAGCAATTTTTAGTGGATAAAGATCAGTGTCTCTACTGTAAGAAGACGGGACATTATAAGAAGAATTGTCCTGATTTCCTAAAGATGATAATGAAAAATAAATGTGAGAACATTATTACGTTCATAAATGAATCCTTGTATGTAAAGTTTTCAAAATCTACTTGGTGGATTGATTCAGGTGCAAATATTTATATTGCTAATTCATTATAGGGATTCCGTTCGATGAGAACTTTGCAAAGAAGCGAAAGTTTCATTAAAGTCGCAAATGGAGTACAAGCAGATATTGAGGCTGTTGGCGATCTTCCTCTAGAGCTTGCTGATGGCTTCATACTTTTTTCTTAGAGATGTTCTTTATGTACCTTCTTTGCAAAGAAACTTGATTAGTGTATCAAAGTTGGACCATGATGGTTATGATTGCTATTTTGGAAATGGCAAATGTCAGATATTGTTTAATAATAAATGTGTTGGTCTTGCCTTCCGACAAGACGAGCTTTATTTGTTATCACTTCGTGAAAATGTCAATTCCGTATGTGATGTGAATGAGAATGTATCCTCATCGAACAATGCAAACAGAAAACGAAAGAGAGCTCACGATGCGTTGTCAAAATTATGGCACTATCGTTTAGGCCATATTTCGAGGGGGAGAATAGAAAGACTAGTTAAGAATGATATTCTTCCTCCATTAGAGCTCTCAGATTTAGAACAATGTAGAGATTGCATAAAAAGAAAGTATGTAAAAAAATTAAGAAAGATGCCAAACGAAGCGCAAGAATTCTACAGATTATTCACACAGACATATGTGGTTCTTTTCCTGTGAAAAGTGTGGATGGTTATGATTTATTCATAACATTCACAGACAATTACTCTCGCTTTGGCTATATTTATCCAATTAAAGAAAGAACAGAAGCGTTGGATAAATTTAAAATATTTAAAGCAAAAGTTGAAAATCAGCATGATTTAAAGATTAAGATAGTCAGGTCTAACCGTGGGGGAGAGTACTACGATCGGCATACCTCATATGGACAAGTTTCTGGACCTTTTGTAAGGTTCTTACAGGAGAATGGTATAGTTGCCCAGTATTCAACACCGGGCGAACCTCAGCAGAATGGAGTAGCTGAAAGGCGTAACCGTACCATGATGGATATGGTGTATAGTATGATAAGTTACTCCACTTTACCGATGAGTCTGTGGATGGAGGCGTTAAAAACCGCCATTCATATTCTCAATAGAGTACCAAGTAAGTCGGTGCCCAAAACACCGTATGAGTTGTGGACAAGAAAAGTACCCTCACTTAACCACTTGCGTGTGTGGGGGAGCCCTGCCAAGGCTAAAGTTTTTAACCCAAACATTGGGAAGCTAGATCCCAAAACAGTAAGTTGCTATTTCATTGGCTACCCAGAAAAGTCAAAAGGTTTTCGTTTCTACTGTCCTGACAGATATACAAAGTTTGTGGAAACGAGACACGCTGTCTTCCTAGAGGATGAAATGATTAGGGGGAGCATGGTAGCTCGAGAAATTGACCTTGAAGAGAAACGGGTGTATGCACCCACTCCAATAATTCATGAGCTATTTTTCTCACTACCTGTTGTTGCTGCACCGACAGTACAAGATGCTGTGGTGCCAGCACCTGTTGTTATCCCGCCTGTGGCAACAATGAACGATGATGAGGAACCTGTTCCTCAGGATCCTATAGAACCTATTGCCACACATGAGAGGGAGCAACAACAGCCTCAAACAGAAAATGTGCTAAATGAGGAGGCCCCTAGAAGGTCTCAAAGAGTTAGAAAATCAGCTATTCCTGTTGATTATGAAGTGTACAACACTGAAAAATTTTAAATGGAGGATAATCCCACCTTATTTGAAGAAGCCATAAAAAGTGATCATTCATCAAAGTGGTTTGAGGCCATGGAAGATGAAATGAGATCAATGAGTGCGAATAAAGTTTGGGATTTGGAGATAATTCCTAAAGGAGCCAAAACAGTAGGCTGTAAATGGGTCTACAAAACAAAACTTGACTCTCAAGGGAATATAGAGAGATATAAAGCCCGACTTGTGGCAAAAGGCTTTACACAAAGAGAAGGGATTGATTACAATGAGACCTTTTCTCCAGTCTCATGTAAGAATTCCTTCAGAATCATAATGGCATTAGTGGCACATTACGATTTAGAATTATATCAGATGGATGTAAAGACGACATTTCTCAACGGAGACTTAGAAGAAAATGTTTACATGGCACAACCAAAAGATTTTTGTCATGGAAGGAAAAGAACGTTTGGGATGTCACCTAAAGAAATCTATTTATGGATTAAAACAAGCTTCAAGACAGTGGTACTTGAAGTTTGATCAGACAATAAAGAATTTTGGGTTTAAAAATAATGTTGAGGACAATTGTGTCTATGCAAAGTTTAAGAATGGAAAGTTTATCTTCCTTGTCCTGTACGTGGATGATATCTTACTTGCTAGTAGTGATGTCAGCCTACTACTGGAAACAAAGAAGTTTTTGTCCTCAAAATTTGATATGAAAGATCTTGGTGAAGCTTCGTTCGTTCTAGGGATCGAGATTCACCGAGATAGAAGTAAAGGGGTATTAGGACTGTCATAAAAGGCATACATAGAAAAAGTCTTAAAGAAATTCAGTATGCACAAATGTAGTCCCTCACCTGCTCCTATAGTCAAGGGCGACAGATATAGGGATTTTCAATGCCCTAGGAACTAATATGAGATCGATCAAATGAAGTGGTTCCATATGCTTCAGCTGTCGGAAGCTTGCAATATGCTCAAATGTATACACGCCCTGACTTGGCATTTGTTACCGGGTTACTTGGCAGATTCTAGAGTAATCCTGGAATAGAACACTGGAAATTGATAAAGAAAGTCTTGCGTTATTTGCAAGGAACGAAAGGCCTCATGATGACGTATAGAAGATCCGATTCACTCCATATAGTGGGATATTCAGATTCTGATTATGCGGGAGATAATAGAAAATCCACGTCTGGATATGTGTTCACTCTCGCAGAAGGAGCTATTTCATGGAAAAGCTCAAAGCAAACCGTCACTACATCATCCATAATGTATGCCGAGTTTGTAGCGTGTTATGAGGCAACGGGGCAGGTGAACTGGCTAAAGAAGTTCATACCCGATTTGAAGGTGGTTGACGACATCAATAGACCACTGAAGTTATACTGCGATAATAATCCAGCAGTACAGTATGTTCACAACAATAGGTCAAGTGATACTGCCAAACACATTGACATAAAGTATTATGTTGTGAAGGATAAAGTTCGGGATCAAATGATAAGTCTTGAGCATATAAGTTTCGAAAAGATGCTCGTGGATCCGCTTACAAAAGGCTTACCACCCAACGTGTTTAGAGAACATGTAGCCGGCATGGGTTTAAGGAAAAGCCTATGATTCCTGGACTATAAAGGGCCCAAAAGTTAAAGTAACTATTTCAGATCAAAGACGTGCATTGTAGCTGTTAAATCTATCAGCGATTGACCGTGACGATGAAACATGCTTTATGCATCATCTGTGAAGAAATGAGTAAGGATAAAATGATTGAAGTTTAAAGTTTAAAGATAAAAGTAATAGTGAGATCAAGGGGGAGAATGTTAGATTGATCTCCCAGCCAATAAGCCCAACGACCTATTGGGCCTTGGTCACGCGCCCTGATCGGAGGCGTCCAACCCTACATGGTTGGTGGGCCCCCGTCGCACTGCGCTATATAAAGAGGTGGGGGCCGGCGGCTCGAGGTACGAGATTCACCGTGAGCCGCATACCCCACCGACAAACCCTAGACCAATCTGAGAGGGCGCGTAGCCAGCGACGGGAAGCTCCACTGACTTCGCCGTCGCGACTGCACTGCATCACCGTCTCCACTGCGTCGCCTCTCCTCACCGACCGTCGCTGCCCGTGTGCTGCCTCCATCAACGAACCAGCGATGGACGGATCGAGCTCCAACTCCACCGGATCCAATGGTCTGTGAACCCTTCACTCTCCTCACACCCCTCTGTCTCCCTGTCTCCCTCTCGGTGTAGTGTTCTAGGTTTAGATGTGCATGTGTTATTACGAATCCAACTATTTCCCTCCTAGATCTACTGCTAGAGATCCTAAATGATTTTAACATTTGTAATCTATACCGTAGAGGAACAGTAACTGAAAATCCGTGCACAGTCCGCCAATCTGGATGTTTGAACTATGCTGTACTAAGATCTAGAAGCCTGCATTGGCACTAAAAACACGCAGTGCTGCGCAGTGATGCTGAGTTATTCCGGCAACAGTAGTTCGCGGTTCAAAGACCACATCTCTTGTATCCTGTGGTTTTAAGACCACATTCATCTTGTTCGTTTGTTAGTTTCAGCCAGACTTATTTAACCAGCCAACAGTGTTTTTCTCTCACAACAAATCAGCACCAGCTAGCCAAAACCAGCCCAGAAACCAACTAACGAACAAACCGACTGTATCCTGCGGTTTAAAGACCACGTCTCTTGCAGACCACCTCTCTTGTATCCTGCAAGAGTAACTTGCAGTTGCTCGCACCATGAGAAGAATTGACACCTGACAAATGAGGTCTCATCGTTAGGCTTACGCGGCTCCGCCAACCAGAGAGATCGGCACTCTGATGCTGAGTTCGCGGTTCAAAGACCATACGTTTGTTTCGTCGTAAATGATCGTGGATTATTTACTGCTGGCTGGTTTGATGTGAGAGAAAAATATTCAGTCTGTTCGTTGGTTGGTTTCTGAGTTGGTTTAGGCTGGCTGATGCTGATTTGATGTGAGAAAAAAAACATTGTTGGCTGACTAGTTTGAGCTGGCTGAAACCAACAAGCGAACAGACCGATCCAAACTTATAATTAGATCGTATACGTACAAGCGAACATGCTGGAGCGAGCTCTGTACTCCGTATTCGACAGGAGCAGGAGTGCAGGACCATGTAGCGGCAGCAGCACAAGATGTACGTGGCATGCAATGCATGGGACACATCTCTTGTATCCTGCGGTTTAAAGACCACCTCTCTTGCAGACCACCTCTCTTGTATCCTGCAAGAGTAATTTGCAGTTGCTCGCACCATGAGAAGAATTGACACCTGACAAATGAGGTCTCATCGTTAGGCTTACGCGGCTCTGCCGACCAGAGAGATCGGCAGCTGACGCCCGTGAACCTGGGCCACCCAGGATCTTCATCGCTAGCTGAGCCGGCCTCGGATCCGGCTGACCAACCAGACGCCAGCGGAGGACCCAGCAAGATTCACAGCTAGATCACCACATGCGCTACGAGGTAATTACAAATAAAAACAAGTGCACGAGACAAAACATCAGCGCTTATAGCCAAACAGGGAGTACTCTTATTAAGTTGGCAATAACCCATAGTACAAGCCATACACATATGCTGACCGCACATAACAATGAGACGAAAACACAACTTGCATCAAGCAAGACACACTTGACAATAGGACAATAGTTCTTGTGTTTTTAGATAAGAAAGCAATGACTAGTAATTGTCGCTGCTTCAAGCTTCCCAATATGTGGAGGCGCACAATATAGGGCACAAGCATTTACAGGTCCCTTAGAACCCGTGAATCTTGATGTTCTCTTTCTTTGCAATCCCAGCCTATCAAGACAAGTAAAATTTACATGATTAGTATAAACAGACAGAGCATTTATCAGTCTGTCAAAACAGTATTCAGCTCTGAAGATTCTGAATACCTGAACTAGGAAAGTAGCAACATTCTTGCGCTGATCACCTTGGAGCTGAATGACCTGCAGAGGACAAACACATCATCAGTATACCCACAACCAGCAGGTACCATTTCATTTTGTGAAATTGAAAGGCATTGCTCTCGCATCTTACCTGGCCTAGCTCTGGATCCTGGACTACAGTACCATTGCAGCAGAATTCCTTCTTGAGATCCTTGAGAATCTTGTTGTAGCTGAACTCTTTCTTCAGTCCCTGGACTGTAGTCAGACTCTTTCTGCCGTTGCGTTGCTGGATGCGCACATGCACATAATCCTTTGTTCCAGGACCAGCACCAGAGTCCTCAGCATTTGCCTCAGCAAACGGATCTATCAGAGACGATGCCACACCATCAGATTCGCATGCACACATGTATAGATCAACAACTCAAGATGAAATTCGTGCATGTCATGTTATCAATCTATTCAGTAATACTATTCAGGAAACTAGGAAACTAGAAGATGCTATGCTAAACCACAACGTAAGAAACCATGGAATCATGGATGTGAAAAATAATAAACATACCAAAGGCAGATGGAAGCGTGATGTCGAGATCAGACATGAAACTTGGTTGTTGAGGTTTGATTGGCACCGAGCTGATCACGCTTTGATTTGTTGGTCTTGAGCAGAAGCTGCCAAAATCATACTATCAATCACATGCTACACAAGCCGAAACATTGGAGAAGTAAACAGAAACTAGCACAGATCGATGATGCAGAGATAGGACGGTAGCGATCAGCAAGTTACGGACAATCATCTACACCATACTCGGTCAAACATACCCCAGGGTTCCAAAATCACTCTCATATAACAGCTGAACAATAGATCTAGAAACGTGCTAGACAAATATTGAGATTTCCTCAAATCCCATCCCATATCTTCTCTCTCACGAATCGAAGCCCAAACACTACAAACACGCCTACTTCCCATCCTAAACAGGGAGCACGCCTACGAATCGGGTCGAACCCCATGATCTGCAAGGCAGAAAAACTCCCCCGAAAACCCAGCTGCTCACCATCCCGAACAGATCCAATCAATTCAACAACCGCCCCGAAGCCCAGAGGTCGTGAACAACCATCCCCTCTATCTAAGAAAACCATCCCTCTATCTAAGAATCATAGGACAAAAACGAACACACCGCAAAACTAGGGACCTTCTGAAGACAGCGATCCGAGATCCGTTGGTTATACCGATTCGCGGCGAGAAGCGATCGAACCCCTCTAGATCCCCAAATCCTAGGGCTAAGAACGAGACGACGACGAATGAATCGAAGGGAGGGGAAAGGGGGGCTGTGCTCACCTCTCGCTTTCCTGGAGGCGGCGTGGAGCGCACGCGGTTGGAGGCTAAAGGCGGACAAGACTTTGACCAGGAGCTGTCTGGCTAGAGCCCCTTCACCGGGTTGTTGGCTTTATAGGCGTGTGATGCACTGATGCGTATAATTTGGTGGGCGAACCGCCGTTCCGAAGGAAGCTGGCTAATTATGCATCCCCACACGGCTCTACTGTGGGGCTCTGGATTCCTGCCGACCTATCGAGACGGAGTTTTTTTTTAATTCTTTTTCCTCTCTTGTTTTTTTTAAACTATTTGCTCGCTTCGGTAGAACTTCTTTTTCATAGTTATTTGATTTTCAATGGAATTGAATAATGGATGGTGTGGAATGCAACTATCTTCGTCGACTGACGGTCGAAGCACTCTGATTGGTTGCTCGTCTTTCAAAATTTTACTTTACTAGCAAGCATGTCCGTATGGAATATGCTGGGCCAATAATAATTAACTCATCTTTTAGATTTAATTATTGTATTTGATCTAATTTTAAATCAAAGAAACTATAACATCCATAATAAATGCTAGTGTAATAAAAAAATAATTCGGTATGGAAAACTGGCATGAGATTGACTTAGTCTATTGTGTGTCTTCTATAAATTTTTAAAAGGTTGAAGGCAAGCCACATGCATGTCTCCAATAAAAGGTTGGAGTGGTGCAATGCTAATGCATGTTTTGCAGCTCTAAGCTCAAAGTAAGGATGACGAGAGTGAGGAACAATGGATTCAGAGACGGAAGAGAAGGGATGGACAATCAGGAGAGAGAGCAAAAGATAGAAGAAAGAAATTGTTACCTTTAATCTTAGTATACACTGGCGGAGCTACGTGGGGCCATAGTGGGCCATGGCCCCCCTTGCCTCGTAATTATAAGTACTCCCATTTTTCAAGCTCCGCCACTGTTAGTATATACATTATTTTAAAAACACAAGTACGATATTTTGCCAAGCATGTATCGATAGAGAAGATTTGTATTAAATTTTAGAAAAGAACTAGATCATTTGCACTAAAATGCAAAAATATGCAAGATGATATTTTCTTAGAGGAAATATAAAAGATAATAAATATATTTCTTAGAGGAAAGACCCACTGACACTGAGGGCACATCAGTGTCCAAAACAAATTGTCGAATAACAAGGCCCACCGGCCCATGTAGGCTACTTTTTGCGAGACCCTGAGCACACACAACACCCTGAGCTGTAGATCGTCACGAGTAGGTTCCATGGCCGACACTTTCACTGAAGATGCTTGTTGGCGTGATGGTATCACAATTCTGCGTTTGGTTATTAGGTAACCAAAAAAAGTAGACTCCATTTTTTTTAAAAAAAAAGTAGACTCCAATGTCCAAACCAAGGCCGTGTCCATTTTTTGTGTCAGCCTGTACATTGTGAAGGGAAAAGATATTGCAACATTATACTGTGATCTTTGACATCTCGCATCACCGTGTCATACGTAAACCCAAGCGGCAGCAATGTGCTCAGACTACACAAATGATCTAACCTTTCCCTAATTCCATTCACTCTATAGTTGGACACTTCCGAGTATCAGGATGGGGAACATCCGAAGACCACTGAAACAAGCACGATAAGTAGACATGTAAAGCTGCTAACAGCGCAACAGATGAACGGCGGTACATGCAACAAATAGCATTCCAACTTTCACCCTTTTTGCTATAGGTTCCGGTACTCATTCTAACTTTCACCCTTTTTCCTGTAGGTTCCAGTACTGGCGACAAGTCTTGATTTCCAGAGCTACAATTCGGAGGGAAGTAGTTCCTGGAAGAAGCTGTTCAGGTCATCTTTCTGTGTATCGAAGGCCATCAGTTTAGTCACTGCATCCTGAAATTTAACAAAGATTATTACATTCAGTTAACACATCTTTTCCCCCACTTTATATGTAACATCAGAATAGATGTTCTTTATCGTTAAATGTCATTGTGCGCCAAGTTATGCACCTGGTACTGCTTGTCTGTTGCTGTTAATTTCTCACTGGTCACGCGCCTCATAGGTTTCTTGGAATGGATGTCCTCCAAAACACTGTCAGCTCTCTGGACGACTTCATTTGGAACACCTGCTAACAGGCAAACAGGAGGACCATATTTAAAATTGCAGTTTAGAGTAACATGATATCCTGTTTCAACATGTCAACGTGACAGTGTAACTTGTAGGTAAATTTTACATGGCGCGTCAACATGTCGATCACTTCACTATGACCACAACTTTTAATTGAAACAAAACAATGATGACAATATCAATCTGAACAAAATAGTACAGTAGTTTATGGTTTCAATGAAAAAGAATCGTGTTGTCACAACATGCCAGGTGATTACAAGTTCGTCCAGGTACGTACCAGCAAGCCGTGCACAATGCAGACCTGCAAGGCAGAAAAAAAATGTTACCTTGTAACTGATTCAAAAGGATCCATAGCAATTGTTGGAAATGCAGTACGTAAGCTTACCAAAGCTTAAGAGAGCTTGCCCAGGTACAAGCCTTCATCATGTGCATTACAAATTAAGGAATTAGTACACAAGGAAAACAAAACAGTAACAAGAATAAAGCATGGCTGGTTTCTTGTCCAGTTACCGATAAAGGAATATGATATCTTCATTGCTCGTCTGTCCATCAGGATTCAGAACACTCATGGTATAACATTTGATATGTTCACACTGCAAATGTCTCAGATTTCTTCTTGTTATGAACAGGACTACACAAGACTGACTGAAAAAGAAAACAATTGTTTCTATGCATCAGCAAATGGACATTGATTATTAACCTGTGGTAGGTAGTTCTCGGTGAAGATCTCTGTCAGATGTGTTGACAAAAGGACCTGCAATAATTAGACAATATCGCAACATACTGAACTTGTCAATTTTGATGCTAGGCTAGCTAGTTTTAAGCATCATAGAATATATTGGCCATCCATGTATGGGTAAGCCATTTACGAGATCTACAAGAGTCAATCAGCAATTACACCAATTTATTTTGTTCCCATCCAGTATGGCAAACGATATAGAAAACAAGTTATTATATGATTAATATGTTACAGGATGTAGGGCCACAGGTGTGACACAAAAATACATAATTCCTTCCATATAATACAGAAGGAATTCAAGCGTCAAGGTGCCAACAATGTCTAATTGATGAATTTTTTACTCATCAATCAAACTAATCAGTCACGTTTAATATGCCAAGTATTTGCATGTGCATGGACAATAATTTTACTCATGCCTGAGAAATGTAATGTCAAAATGCTTTTTTTGTGCAAAAGCATCATTGAATGAATTTTTTTTTGATAAAAATCATTGAATGAAATAGATATGGAAGGAACAGGGGGAAATGATATGATTTGAGAAACTGACCTCATAACTTTTTCCTATTCATATACGTTACAGTCCGACAGTACTATCAATTTTTAAAATCTGCCTTTCTAGTCTAAGTCAGGTTTTTTTTTTACATTCACTTAAGCAGAAAATGAAATCAATTTACTAAATGGACTGAAAAGAATCGGGAGGAAAATATAAGAACAAATAGAATGCAGAAAATTTGAGCTAAGCAAATCATGCAATGAAGTTCACAAATCCAAAGTGATTGAAAGGAAGCCCACAAGATCAGACTAGCAAACCTATCAGATTGAATTTCTAAAACAACATTTCCCAAGATAGCTATCTAACCTTCGGGGGGGAATCATAGTTTGCAAAATGATTGATAGTACCTCCAAGCAGACCAATGCCATCTACACATAATCAGGAAAGAAAGACAAACCATGTAATCTTGAGTCATGTTGAGGATAAATAATAGAAAGGAGTTAGATTTACTGTGGTCCCACTCTCACCTTCCGTTAGAGTGCCCTTACCGAATTCATCCAACAAACACAGTGACCTGGATGTTGCATGCCTGAAATACAAATTGAGCATCAAACCTACAGCTGAAAGATGAGACTACAAGCTTCAGGGTCACTACCACAATACCTGAGCATTGTTCCAACTTGATGTAAGTCAATCATAAAAGTTGACTGTTCGGTTGTCATGGATTTGCTTCCCATTGCACAGAATATCCTACAAAAGATTCTTGAGCATGTCAAGGTTTGGTCCAAACCCATGTGTGTACATACATATGCTTTTTTGGTCTACAACCATAATACATAATCTTTTCTATAACATATAAACCATGTGACATACAAGGAAAGTGCTTATATGTTAGACCAACCTATCTGTCAATCCAACAATAGCAGAATCAGCAGGAACAAAGCTTCCAATATGAGCAAGAAAAACTATCAAGGCCACCTGAAAGCAGGTATCCAATGCAAACTGATCTTTCCTATAATTTGTTTTTTTATAAGAGAGGAAGTATAGTAAAAGTAAATTACCTGCTTAATGTAAATGCTTTTCCCTGAGTAGTTGGGCCCAGTTATTATGTTTATTCTTCCTAAATAAAAAAAACTTATGTCAGAAGTTTTGCAACAATTCTAGGTGCCAAAAGAATGAAGGTTCATAAATCTCGCACACTATTCACCTGCATCACGAATTTTGGTATCATTTGGAACAAAGGTATCAACAGTCATTTCCTGCAAAGCATGTCTAAATGCTACTGGAGTAAGTTTAGGTTGTAGACATTGTAAAACTAAAGACTAGCTAACTATCATGCAATTTGTAAATCAACAAAATAAATACTAACCTGCCATTATGTATCTCGAGTATTGAATCTTCAGTTAAGATGGGCCTCACATAATTGTTTTGGCGGGCAACAATTGCTAATGATAAAATACTGATGTAACAGTATCAAGAAGAGCACATTAACCGATGTACTGTCAGTAAGATGTTCTATACTATTTGTATGC
This sequence comes from Miscanthus floridulus, assembly GCF_019320115.1. NCBI lineage: Eukaryota > Viridiplantae > Streptophyta > Magnoliopsida > Poales > Poaceae > Miscanthus > Miscanthus floridulus. The sequence continues at coordinate 89,377,443 of NC_089596.1, read as the reverse complement.
CCAGTAAAAGCATACATACCAATCAAGTTCTGCTGCAAAGTTCACTGCATTTGTCAGTTGAGGTAGAAATTGAAGGACACGACACACTAAATCCCTTATGATAGCTCTCTCCATGTCTGTATGAATATGAACAGCTATGAGACAAAATATGTTTGTGATTTTGTGAGTTTCCAATACATTTTCAAAAGCATAAAAAAGGTCCTCCATGCGTGGGCCCAAACAGGATTAATAATCCAGAACGCAGAAAATAGAAATAAACTTGACTTTGACAAAGGAAAGGGATCAATTAGATATAAACTTAAATTATACAAACTCCAGCCATTTTGTTTTACTTCTAGCCCTAAATCGTGCAGATAACCTTACATGCATACATATATGACTTGTATAGAGACTATAGATTCCTGAACTTTTACTTGAATAAAATAAACCGCAATCATGTGTAGAATTTCATGAAGAAATTACAATAGTATGACAAGACAAAAAAAAAAAGGAGCACAGAAGCTACCAAGAATTTTATGATAAATATCTCCAAGAAGGTTGTCCAGTTCTCTAGTCTTTTGGGTATGATAGTAGAACCTTCTCTCCTCACCTTCCTCTGAAAACTGATGAAAACAAATTTATTGCCTAGAAAACAAATTAAACTAGAAAAGGGATAAAGACACCGCATATACCGCAAATTCGTAATCTGGAAGTCCTGCCAACAAGGCATCACTAATCTTCTCATCGAAAAAGCACATTAGGTACCCTGGAAGTAGCAAATGTGATGATATAGAAATCACGACACATAAATTACACCAGGATTAAGTAGCAACTATGTTAATTGTTTAGAATTTAAATTTCACGCAGAAAAAATCAAGCAGTTATCTCCTTAAAGCAAACAATGACATCAAATATTTGAACATAATATGGATGATAGTATAAAACATCATCAGCTTAACCATGATCCCAACCTATTACGAAGTGAGACTACATTTAAACATCCCTCAAATCGAGGTCAGAAGATTTATTATGTGCATTGACCTTAAGTATAGAACTATAGAACAAGCTTAATTTAAGTAATGTCTCATGCATCAAAAAATAAAATTCAACAAGCAGATTTAGCACTATTCAACTTCTTAAGGTAGATAGGCGTTTTGGAAATAGGGTTTAGTAGAAGTTTAAGGGATTTAGTTAGAATCCCTGTTATACAGAGTACCACAGTAGATGAAGGAAGAATACTTCTATAAGAAATAGGGAGGAAACAGGCTAAGTTTGATCACATAATAGTAACTCAAAACTTTCACATAACAGAAGGCTAGGTAATTTCAAATCAAAGGAAAAAAAAAGGAGTAGAGTTCTTATTAAAGATAAGGAAACCCTACCTATTTGATGTACATAGACTATTAGTGGAGGTATTCTGCATCCAAATGAGAAAGGTAAAGAAGCATTTTCATTATCTGACACCTAGAAGCAATTGAACTGTCAGAAATTACCGAATAAATACTTAAAGACTTCATGTTTCAAACTCAATTTGGGTTTGAAAGACCTATCACCTGCTCCAGAAAGTCAGGTAAACCTTCATACACCATCCTCAGCTCATCCAGCTGTTCAATATAAAGAGAAGATATTGAATTATACAAGTGTGTCCATAACTTCAATAACAACTACATGACAATCTAGAAATGCCTGTTTTGTGATACATGTAGAGAAAGCAAATGAATAGCAGCATATAAATATTTCAAGCAAATGGTTTTCCTGTGGCAGTTCAGATTTGAAATACAAAGGCTTGGCCATTGAACAGTCAGGAAATTTCATCTTGCAACCACACTTAAGAGCTGTTGCTACAATGATAAATGATCTAGCAACTCCCCATGCACGATGTCAAGCATAACCTATTTTGAAAGACAGAAGCTATGTTTGGAAATGCCATCGTGAAACTTGGTGAAATAAACTAAAATTGAGGAAATAGGGGTTAAATTCAACAACAAAAAAGGTATTTCAATGGCAAGATAAAGGCAAAAATCATTTATTAAAGAGTTAAATGCACCATAGGTTCATTAACTTATGCGGGGGTTTCAGTTAGGTCCAAACCCCTTCGTTTGGCCCTTAAATTCAACTTCCGGGTCCATAAACTTTAAGTGGTTCACTGCAGGTCCATACCCCTTCACTTGACTCTTAGATCTAACATTGGCATGCAGAGTCAACAGCCAGCATGGCATGAACTTTGCAATTAGCCCCTCTTCCCTCCCTTCTCCTTCCTTGCTCTGTTCCCTTAGCGGCAGCGTGCGGCACGCAAGGTGGTGAGCGCAAGCACCAGCAAGCAGCACGAGCTCAAGGGACAGTGGAGCGCGACGAAGGCACGGTGGAGTGAGGCATAGGGCCGTAGGGGTGCACAGCGGTGCGCGTGTTCCACAAGTCATTTCCTTCCTCTTCTTTTTTCCCCAAATCAACATAGGCTCAAGTATAGCAGGGAAGGGCAGGATTCAGCCAAGAGAGCATTCGTCAGTGGCAATGGATGCAACCGTGAGCTTCACCGCTCACCCAGGCACCTAAGGGTGGTTTTAAGTTTTCCGGTGGAGGTTAGCAGCGGATCAGTCATGAGCATGCCTGTCCAGCGGTCAACGACAAGCAGAAGGTAGAAGACGGTAGTGGAAATGGTGGGTCCGGCATAGACTTGCCCCGAATGCTTGCGTGCGGCACAAGGGGACTGCAGAGGACTCAACCGTGCACTAGTTGAAGCAGTGATGGCCTACACCAATGGGAACGGTGGCGCATGTGAGTTTAAAGCTTGACCATGGCAGCTGCAGTATAGCAGGCTAGGAGCTCCGACACAGTTTCTGTGTGTCCAAGAGCGCAAAGGGTAGAGGAGGCAGAGACAGAGTCCATAGAGCTCATTCTAGGACAGAGGGGCGAGAAACAGCGTTGGTAGTGAGAGCTAGGTGACCGGTAATGGTGGTGGCGAGGCTTGAGGGAGTGGAAAGGAGGGCAGCACGGGCAGAGGATAAGCATGGGCTCGGCCTGAGCTCGGCAAATCTGTGGTGAACAACTTAAAAAGATTATGGACCCGGAAGTTGAATCTAAGGGCCAAACGAAGGTGTATAGACCTGCAGTGAATCACTTAAAAAGTTTCAGAAATCAAATTTTAGAGTTGATGCACCTAATCGAAACACCCACATAAGTTAATGGACCTATGGTGCATTTAACTCTTTATTAAAATAACAAAATACAACATAAACCTGCAACATCTGCCTCTATGGTGCATTTCACAGCAACATGTAAGTACCACATACATTCTAGTTATCCAGAAAGAATACCACCATTGAAAGAAGAGGCAGGGATTTTCCACACTTCTTTTCAAATAGAGCCTTTATACAATAGAACTTTTTTTTCTCAAACATGCAGGAGTCTTGTGTATCATTTCATTAAGAAGAAACAATAGAATACAACTCAAGGATGGAAAAAGCAAGTCTGACCTCATCACATAACCCTTCTTTCACCACGGTTTCATAGCCTTTCTCCTTACCCCGTTGAACATCAATCACACCAACTACCTATCAATAATAGGACATGATTACCAATTAACAGTGTATGAGATGGTAAAAACAGATTCCATAAAAAGCTCTAAGTATTCATCAGTAGTAGCAATAAAGAGTTGCCATTTCCAGAAAAATGTCTCAACACACAAAGGAAAATTGTTACAATAGCAGGAACCAAAATATTTGGCAAAAACCAGATAGCTATCATTGGTCAACAAAACATCTAAAATGAAGCTGTACACAGCAAATGTTACAGAGACAAAAAGAAAAACAAAAGAATGATTGTTACATATTTTTCCTCCTATTTTTCAATTACTTTATGAGAGCAGCTTTGGCACCCTCCTTATCTGTAGCAACCATCTTAACTGAAACAGATGGAAGAAAACAGAGCTGTCTTCCTCTTCCTCACCACCTGGCTTCCTCGCAGACAACTCGCACGCCAGCCATGGCCCGCTCCCCCACGACCTCCTCTGCTCCTCCCTGTCTCCTCCTGGCTGTGGCTGACAAATCAAGGATCAACTGGCGGCTTCTCACACCACGCTTGACCTCGAGCGCGGGCCCACGCCCAGTCATGGACACAGTGCTCACGGGGGTGGCGCAAGCTCATGGGGGAGGTACGGACGGGGGCGGAGGAACACGAGGCGAGGAAGAAGGTGGAGGAGGAAGAAACACTGTCACAGCCTGCCGTCAAAACGAATCTTAGTGATCCCAGGCAACGGCCTGGATACTGATGGCGTCATATATTTATCATTACTTTATATGCGCTTAGTTATTTGCAGTCAAAAACAAAGTGTCAACCAAATTTGACACCCAAGCGCTTGGTCAGTGGACTGGGCCTAATAGAAGAATGCGTCGAAGCGTATAATGTTTGTTCAGGCTTAAATCCTGAAGCAACAAGTTTCACAAATCATTATGTCATGAACTTTTTAACAGTACCCAAAAATCACATTATAGAAGTTCATCATGTATAATGTGTAATGATACATGTATCACTGGCACAAAACGAGAAAAGATATGACATAGATCTCTAGAGAGAGAGTGGGAGAAGACTTGGTCATTACACCGCCTGATAAAAAAAAAAGTGATGCTTAAGAAGTTTTGCAGTCAAACCATTTATTGTGGCCATCAGTACTTTTGTGCATATTTTTCTATCAAACATACAAATAAAAGGTCGCAATATTTCCAAATCAAAATGAAACCTGACAAAGTTTTGAACTGACCAGGTCTGACACGTAATCCAACTCTGCTGTAATGGAAGAATTTGCCTGAAAACATAAAGGATGCACAATGAGGAAAAGGATACAATAACCACATGAAACTTGTCCAAATTTCAATATTGGATTGGTGGAACTGATGGTTCTCCCTTGGAGACTGATACCTTTCCAATCAAATCAATGTTCATATGTTGCAACTTAATCGCCAGATGCTCTGTTATTCCTACTTCAAAAATCTTGTTTATATGTAGCAGAGAGCAAATGCACTGAAAAAAATGGGGGCGACATATATATACCAATAAGTAAATAGGGAAAAGACAGAAACAGATTTACGATGGCACAGATGTGCATACTGAATATATAACACTTCAGTCATAGTTTATGCAAAATACTAAACTTGCTAGGCAGGAGAAAGGCCAAAAACAAGAACTCATTCAAAATGATTGAGTTTATTAAAAAAAACTACAGTTGACACTGATAGTGATAAAGCACATGGTTGTAGTGATTGGGTCCTGATTCTAAGTTCCACTTCCCTTAAAACCAAACAGTTTGTCCTACGTACTCTAGTTGTATAGAGGAGCTTGAGTGCTTGACATACTCGAAGACTAGAAGTTCTGACAAGAGGAGTAGGCATAGCAATTATGCTAAAAACCATGCACTAACTATGACTGATAATCTTACTTTCCCAACACCGTTAATCAAAACATGTTGCATGACGAATGCTATGAAGCAATAATTAAAAGATCCACATGAGAAATTCTTCAGGTATTTCCTGCCAGAAATTCTAACTACTGATCTTAATATTTATGCTGTTAAAATAAGTAATATAACAAACATGGTTTGGTGTTATGCCTACTCGTGGACACCAGGGAATTTCAGATTTAAGTTTTCTATTAGTCCTGCACTGCACAAGCACGCAAGGCATAAAAGTACTAACGATCTAGAAAGACATATGTTTTCTATCTTTCAGGTTAAAATGTAGTTATTTCGAAACAAGACTTTTGGGGTACCTTAAGAAATGTGTTCCAATCACTGCTTGTACAGAAGGAACTTGGAGAGTTGAATTTCTACAGAAAAAACAAATATCAGGCATGAGTATTAAGAGATCTAAACCTGAATCAGCATGCTTGGAGACACTTATAAGAAGAAGCACAATATCAGGTTTTGTTTTTACCATTTGTAAACCAAAAACAATGTCTTCATTCACTATTTATTGTCAGAAACAAGATGCGTACTATGTCATGCTAAATTCACAATATTTATAACAAGAACAGGGTGGGCAAAATAAAATATCAGACCACGGAACAATTTGGGAGCAAGTGTAGGGTGAAACTGCCACAAGACCCAACAAACTCAGAAGCAGAATTTGAGGCCAGTTTTCCATAAAGAGAGCATAATTAAAGCTATAAAATCGATATTCAGTTTATCTTTGAAAAGGGTCTTTCTATGACATATTGACATAGTAAAGGCCTAAAGGGGTTATGATTGTACTACAAGTTCACAACCAAAGAAGGTACAAATAACACCACATTAAAATTTGTATGTAAATTGCCAACTTAGAACCTGGAGCATGTGGGGAACATCTCTGACAGACTTTAAAGTCTCATGCAATGCAGACATTACTTCTTCACAGCAAAGAAAGAATGTTATCTGCCATTTCTAGGAAAACAGTACAGAAAACTAATGGTGCCTAGTAGGCATCAAGAATTGAAAAAGTGGATAAGGATACTGTGTTGAGGCGATTATTTATGACATCAATATCAATTATAGGACGTAGGAACCATGCCCTGAAACCAAAAAGGAATAGTTAATACAGATTTGGCTTATCATTATTGCAATCATTATTATCAGAGGTAAGAGATACCTCAAGAGGCGTCTACCCATTGGCGTGACGCACTAAATTCAAAACACAGTCAGTGCTTTTCAGAAAAGAAGTAAATAAAGAAAGAGGTTTTTTACCTTGTTGAGCATGCCAAAAACTGAGAACCTGCAGTTTGTCAATATTATTAAAAAATTGGACGCCAGCCAAAAGCTACCATAAAAAACTTGAATCCTTGATGAAAGATTCTTACCCTTCTTTAGCCCTTCCAATTCCCATGTAACTAGGGTGTTTATCTACTTGAAAAATCTGTAGTGCTTCATGAGCAGTTGCATCGAGTTTAAGGAACTTGTCTCTGTGATTATAAGTCAAGGTATTCAATGCTAACTAAAAAATAGATAGGAGAATGCCAACCTGTTAAAAATGTGTTCAGTATATATATATATATATATACATGTATATATATACATGTATATATATATGTATATATATATACATGTATATATATATACATGTATATATATATATATATATATATACATATATATACATTGGTTATAAACTAGACTATCACTGGAAGATGTCATGGGCAGTGTTGGTTACGGGCCGGCCAGCCAGGGCAGCAGAGGTCGGATCAGATCTGACATACTGCCGTCCGGGACCATAAGCCCAGCTGACTGCCCATGATAGAAGATGTAATTAAATCTCAACACATCAGTGTGTTCGGTTTATCTCATATCATCAAAGGATAAAATGAGATCTGTACCACAGAATCGATTGCAATGGATGCTCCACCTTCCATCTGCTCAATGGTGTCAAGAAGTCTCTCATTGTCTAATATGGCTAGGAGACCTCCAGCAGCACGAACTTGAACATCGCTTCCAAGATCCATCATGGAATTAAGCTGCAAGTAAACCAAAAAGATATTTCCATCTCGTAACTAGAAATGGCTAACAAGATTTGGGAGTAGAAAAAATGAATGATAAAAAAGATAATAAATAATCAGTAGTTATCAGCGACAGAATTTAGAATGGAACGAGAAAAGTAGTAGGATAATGTCAGTTTAGAATGGAATGAGAAAAAGCAGTAGGATAGCGATCCTTGTTTGTTTGTTTTTTGAGGGAAATAGCAATCCTTGTTGCAGTGCTTGATCACATAGTCACATATTATTGGTCCAACGATATATATTTTTTGTATCTCAGAGATGCAATTAACAGGTACTTACAATAAAATTAATATTTCTAAAGAAATCTCAGGAGACGAATTGAAACATGTAAGTAGCAATTAGTGTGGCAAGATTCTCATTTAAGATCACTTACAAAGCATATCCTTTCTTTTGCACTGAGTCCATCATCCATAGCTGCAACTTTCAAGTAGATCAATCTGCAGTTTAGATATGCATACAAATTACAAAGTATTACATCATCAAGTTATCAGCTCAAAGATGTCATTGAGAGAGATAACAAAAATACTATGAGGCTTGGTGGTTACTAATTATGGTGAACTTTACAAGAAGAGATCGTGCTTGTTATTTTGTCTCTTCACTTACAAGTTCCCTGAATACAGATATATACAAAAAGAAAATTGATAGTCATAGCATAGGTCATCACATAGCTCCACTAAAGTGTTTCTTGTCCCTTTTTCCAAATGGGCCAAACTAAGCATTTTTGGTTGTAGATGTTCAGCTAAAAGAGGGTATTCCGGTTAGAAATTAATAATGTCAAAACCTCATCATCGTATACATATTACTAAAGTGAAGTAATTTGCACCAAACCATGACGAATTTGGTTACTACATGTTCAAGAAGGAATACAAGAGCAATCCAACAAAGCATGTCAAGCAATTTAGTGTATTTGTAAATGTTGTACTATGCAGATCCAGACAATATTGTGACGGTCCTTATACACTGATGTAAGGAATATTGTAAGGCACAGAAATAATACTTCTTACTACATTTAAGAAGTGCCAGGTTTTGTGAACAGTACATAAAGCAGCAAACCTGTGCCAGGCTTGCTCATAGCTGAATGTTGAGCTTTTCATGAGCTTCACAACAGGAGCCTCATCGTTACCATCTGCATGATTTCATGCAAAACCATCAAAAGAGAACTAAAGATATCAGTTCAAAGAAGTGGTTGTGGCCGTACCATTTCGTTGTAAAGCCGACAAAAGTGCTTCTTCCGTTTTTGTGCTTGCATATATTGTGCTTGGTTTTGACTGAAATTTCACTGATGCAAAACCAGGATCACAAAGTGTCAGCTATATCTATATGGTTTCATTTTCTACCAATCCTAAAAGTTCTTGAATATATTGGAAAACATATATAAGTATCTTTTTTACCACAGCAGCCCCTCTGTCTATATTCCAAACAAATAGGAAGCAAACTTGATTTCTATTTATGTGAGGAACATACCAAGATCAATCAGAGGATATTCCCCAGCACTGTCTTCCCAGATTTCTAACACAAAAAGTTGGCGTGTATCTGAATCATAGTATGCCACTCCAACTCTGAATCACAATAAAGTAAAAAAGAATACAATAACTTAACTATGCACTGTGATAATAATTCACAAAACAAACTTTAGCACTGGACAGTGTGGTGCAACTATAAATGATGGTGTTTGTTTAACAATATTCACAGGACTATTTAGATTGATGTCTAGCATTCACGTTATTGAGGAAGTCTATGAAGCAGGATCTTGTAATGAAATTAAAATAAAATAGCAAGGAAACATTCAACTGACATGGTGTACATCAAGTAAAGAAACATGTCTTATAAAAATAGTGAAAAGAATGGTAGCTAATGGACAATGAAGTGAAGCATGCATCTAGATTTACCTACGTCCTTGCATTACACAGGCCATATGAACCTGAAATGTAATCAGAAAGCCATTCAGTGAGTACAGTGATAGCATGAAGATATGCACCTTTGCACAAAATAACTGATAATAATCAAAATGACATGTGCAGAAAGCATGATACCACAGAATAAAAAAAGAGTCAGCTAGAACGTAAATTTACTGCCCCACATAAAACAAATTTTGGGTTACAGTCTTACATATGAAACAACTAGCATTTACGTATGAAAAAAAAAGAGTCGCTAGAACCCAAAAAAAAATGGCATTGCGAAAATGTTGTTGATATGCAAATTATCACTCATACTATAAAGTCCTAGTAGTGTATATATGTACGAAGTGCAGGTTTGAGCTGAAACTGAAAGACTGGGGCGGGCCCAGTAAAGGACATGGGTGTACATATGTACACCCGAGATTTTTTTTGCAAAAGTAATCGAAGTTAATAGGCAAAATTCACGTATACACTTGCAATTAGATCATGCCCGTTGTCCGATTACAAATAGCCAAATAGCTTAGGTTAGGCTTCGAGTGCTGCTCGGTTTCCCACAACAGACAGGGAAGAGAAGGTAGGTTAGGCTTTGAATGCTGTTCGCCTGTTCGGTTTCGCACAGCAGGAAGGGAAGAGAAGGGGCGGGCATACCTGTTGGGTGCTCGTTTCCGGGGAAAGGTCCGGCGAAGACATTGGCATCTGGCGTAGAGCGGCGGCGGCGGCGGCCGGCGGTGGTAGCCTAGTCGTCGCTCCCAGCTCCTCCCGAACGAGCGCTCCCAGCTCCTCACGACGGCGGCGCGGGCTACCAGCTCCTCTCAACGGCGGCGCTCCCAGCTCCTCACGACGGCGCGGCAGAGCGAGCTCCGGAGCAGATCCCTTCCCCTGGAGCGAGCTCCTCCCGACGGCAGCCGCTCCTCCGGCACGAGCTCCCGCTCCCCGCCCGCACAGCTCCTGCCTGTGCCGCAGCGGGCTCCTCCCCCGGTGACCCGGCGAGCAGCTCCCCCAGCAAGCCCCTGCGGGTCTCGGCAAGTCCCTGCTCGTCCGCCCGCGGCTCCCCCGGCGAGTACCTGCTCGTCCGCCCGCAGCTCGTCCCGCGCGGCTGCTCGTCCCTGCTCGAGAGCACGCGGGGAGAACGAATAGCCGAGGTGCTGTTCGGCCGAGGGGCAGCCCAACCGCGTGGGCCTCCTCCTGGGCCTTCATTGTTTTGTTTCTAAGATACGAAAACAAATGTTTAGCAGATCCTTCTTTCTTTCTTGGAAAAAGTCTGCGTTAGCTCCTCAACTTTTGTGAAAGATTGATTTTTCTCCATGAACTCAAAACAGGCTAAGGCCCTGTTTGGTTGGGCTTTTGGCTTTGGCTTTTGGCCCCAAAAGCCAAAAGCCTAACCAAAGGGGCTGTTTTTGGAGGGTGCTTTTTTAGAAGCAGCTGCTTTTCTGTAGTTCATTTTTGAAAGCTGGTTTGACCCTGCTTTTGGCTTTTGGCTTTCTGCTTTTCAAAATTGGTGGAATAAAAAACTCTTCCATAGTTGTTTCAAGAGAGATAAAGATAAAGGATATATTTTATACTTGTTTAACCAAACAGCTTTCAGCTTTTCTACAGCTCACAGCCCACAGCAGCTTTTTCACAGCTCACAGCCCACAGCAGCTTTTTTCTACAGCCACAGCTCAACCAAACAGGGCCTAAATCACCTCTACGAACTTTTAAAACTATTTGTTTTACCCTCACAAGTTATAAGCGGTTTTCAAAGATGATTTTGTCTTTTTTTATTTATTTCAGCTGAATATTTAAAAATTATAGTAAATCACAAAAAAAATCATAAAACAGAAAATCCAACTTTGTTGGACTCCACATAAATAGATCTACACAATGAATATATAATATGGTATGATTTATTACAAATTTTTTGTTGTAGCTTTAGATCTATGTTTTTCTGTAATTAATTCATAGTTGTAGTTTCTATGGTCCAATTATGATTAAATTTTTATGGTGGACTAATTATTGTATGATTGAACTGCTGTAAAAATTCCATACTCATTGGATCATTTATAACTTAGTTATAGATTTATTTAGGTGTATGCTTGTTAAAAAGTGTATAAATCTATAACTAAGTTATACATGATCCAATGAGTATGAAATTTTTACTATAGTTCAAGCATATAATAATTAACCTACCATAAAAAATTAACCACAATTGGATCATAAAAACTGCAGCTATGAATTAATTAGAGAAAAGCATGGATCTAAAGCCATAGAAAAAAAAATTATACTAAAGCATACCATATTATATTTTCGTTGTGTATATATACTCATGTGGAGTCCAACAAAGTTAAACTTTCAATTTTATGATTTTTTGTGATTTACTATGTTTTTTCAAAGATTCAACCGAAATAAAAAAAGAAAAATACAAAATTGTCTTTGAAAACTGCTTATAACCGGTCAAGAAGGTAAAACAAACGGTTTTAAAAGTTCAGAGAGGTGATTTACTCGATTTTAGAGTTCAACAAAAAAAACAGACTTTCACAAAAGTTGTGAGACGTACTGTGGACTTTTTCCTTCTTTCTTTCTTTTTTTTATTACAAACTTAAGTGATGTGCATGTAGAGGATGAGCCATCTTGTGGCGTGATGTGCATGTACATCTCATGAGCATTGATCTTTCTCAAGATTTGTGTCGGTGTAGCGGCGGAAAGATCACCTTGATGTAGCACGGTCACAATATGCCCATATTTGTCAATGGGGAGGACACTCAAGATCTTTCTCACAACGTCAGATGGTGACATTTGAGTAAGTCCAAGCCCATTGACTTCCTCTACAAGAACATTTAAACGAGAATACATTTCATTAGCACTTTTTTTGGAAAGCATCTCAAAAGAATTTAGCTTTTTAATCACAAGATGATAGCGTTTCTCATGCTCACTCTTGGTTCCCTCATGGAGCGCACAAACGTCCGACCATAGTGCATGGGCGTCTTTGTGGTTCCTTACACGATTGAACACATCTTTGCAAAGACCTCTAAAGATGGTGTTTCGAGCCTTTGCATTTCATTTTTCATAGTTTACTTCATCATCTTGAAGTTGCGCGGCATTCTTAGGTGTTGGGAACCCTTGAGAGGTGACTCTAAGAATTTTAACATCTAAAGCTTCTAGGTAAACCTCCATGCGAATTTTCCAATATGGAAAATCATCCCCCTCGAAGATAGGAGGAGGTCCATCCTCGTGAGACATCTTGCTCTAAGCGGTTAGGCTTAAAAACATGAGCATGAGGCTCTGATACCAATTGAAAGGATCAAGATGCCCAAGAGGGAGGGTGAATTGGGCTAATTCTAAATTTTCTTGCAATAATCAAATCCTACGGATAGCCCAATTAACCCCTTGTGCCTAAAAAAGTGTTTCTATCAAATTAACGCACAAAAGACTTACAATCTATGTTCCAAACTTACTTTAGCATAGCAATTCTACGAATATAAAGATAAGTATTGAATTGCTCAAAGTAAATACTCAAAGTAAATGCTCAAAGTAAATGGAGAGAGGAACGCGGCGATGTTTTGCCGAGGTATCGGAGAGTCGCCACTCTCCACTAGTTCTCGTTGGAGCACCCGCGCAAGGGTGTAGCTCCCCCTTGATCCGCGCAAGGATCAAGTGCTCTCTATGGGTTGATTCTTCGACACTCCGTCACGGTGAATCACCCAAAGCTGCTCACAACTTGAGTTGGGTCACCCACAAGCTCCGTCGGGTGATCACCAAGCTTCCAATCATCACCAAGCCGTCTAGGTGATGGCGATCACCAAGAGTAACAAGCATGAACTCTCACTTGACCACGCGAAGCCTAATAAGAAGATGGATGCACACTTGTCTACTCTTGATTCACTAATGAGGTTTCACTCTTGGATTCTTAAATCACAAACACCTCACTAGGACCTTGCTCTTCTTGGCACTCACAAACGTGTTTCTCAGCTGTTGGAATGAGCAAAAGTAACTCTACCCATGAGTGGAGCTTCTATTTATAAGGCAGCCTGAAAAACAAACCGTTATGAGCTTCTGCGGGGTGACCGGACGCTCCGGTCAGTTCAACCCACGCAACAGCTTTCACGTGATGACCGAACGCTGTCAGGGTCCGGTCAGTACAGACCGGACGCGTCCGGTCGCTCTTAGATGCTTACTGTAATCGACCGGACGCTGGATACTCAGGGTCTGGTCACCACTGATCGGACATGTCCGGTCACACTTTCTCAAGTCTGGACCCTTACTGGAGTCGACCGGACGCTGGCCCTCAGCGTCCGGTCACATTGACCTTCCAGCGTCCGGTCACATCAGACTTGTTCTCCTCGGTCAAATGAACTGATCGGACCCTGTGGCCAGCGTTCGGTCGCACCGGAGCCAGCGTCCGGTCAGTATTTGACCCTCCATTCACTTCCAACTCTCGATCATATGTGAATGAAGTTTGCTCCAAAGGATCTTAGGCATTCATAGGAGCTACCTAGAGCTAGTTTTAACAAGTGTGCACTACACCTAACTCACTAGACTCAACTAGGTCAAGCTACCCATCCATACCCCCCTTAATAGTACGGCCAAAGGAAAAACAAAGTCCTAAACTACTCTAAGTATCTTTCCAACTCTACTCGACACTTAGAACTAGTTATCCTTAACCTTATCGTCCAATCCTTTAAAAACCGAAACGATTTCCATCGTAGGGGCATGACAACCTCGATTGCCCAATCGATCTCCATTACCATGACCTAACTTTATTTGCCTCTGCAAAACACACATTAGTCATAGTAATCTTATACTGTCATTAATCACTGAAATCCAACTAGGGACCTAGATGCTTTCAATCTCCCCCTTTTTGGTGATTGATGACAATACCACCTCGAGTATGTTAAAGAGTGAGGTTTTTGACGGGCTTGGTTCATATAAGCTTTTGTCAATAAGAACAAAAGAGTTAGGCAAGCTTATATGACCCAAGCCAACACAATGTACTCAAAGGATATGAATTAAGCATGAGTACAAGTAACAAAGCTCATTTGCTTCGAAGTATAAACGCGAAAGCAAAAGCAAATGAGCATAACACAAGTGATATGACATATAGATAATGCATAGTAGAAATCACACATGTCATATATCACAATCACGTAGATAGCACTATCACATATATATAATAGTATGCATAAAAGTAAACACATGAATGCATAAGTAATAGTGTATCACACAAATAAAACTCTAAATGTATATAATAAGCTAATACTATATAACTAGCTCCCCCTAAATGTAGCTCCCCCTGAGACTACATACTCGAACTCCCTCTCTCCCTTTGGCATCAAACACCAAAACCTAAGGATCGGTCGACGGAGCTGCAGCGGATGAGCCGGGCGCTGAAGAACGTGGGGCAAGCTGGAACTGGGCACCATCATCATCTGACCCTGAGCTCTGAACTGACTGACCCTCTGTGGCAGGAAGTGTCGCTGAAGCAGTCTGGGTCTGAGCTAGGGCTGGTGCTGCCTGTGAAGCTGCAAGTATGTCTGTTGTAGGATCAGACGAAGCGACAGACGAGGGGAGCCTCTGAGTAGTCACTGCGACTGGAGCTGCTGTAGACGGACCGGCGGTATGCATATGAGGCGGAGTAGGCATGCCGATCAACTCGCTGAAGGATGCTCCAAGACTCCTGGAGACTGACGTCTCAGGCACGAATAGCGAGGAAGACTGCTCTGGTGTGAAGCCCGTCTGAAGTGGAGTGAACTGCGGGGCTACCACGGGTGAGGCTAACAACTGGGACACCTGTACAAGAGGTGAAGCAAACTGAGCTGGAGGCTGTCCCTGACTCTAGAGCCCATTGGGCTATACTACTGGAGTCGTCGAAGTGGTAGGAGGCTATGCAAGCTAGGGCGAAGGCTGTGGCAGTGGGACCCTAATAGCTGTCACTACATGCTGCATGAATCCCATGAGCTGCTGCTGCATAAGTAACTGCTGGTGCTGAAGAAGCTGCTGCTGCCACTGGAACTCGTCCTGACGAGCCTGAAACTGTGCGAAGTTGGCAGCTGTCTCCTGTGCCTGTCGTGTCTGATCCTGCTGCATCCGCTCAAGAATAGCAATGAGAGCGGGGTCTGTCTGCGGAGCAGGTAGAGCAGAACTAGAGCTACCAGCCTCTGCATCATGTCTGCGTGGAGGCATCTAAGGTATAGGCTGGTAGTCGTCGTCAGAGCTGTCACTGTACTCGCTCACCTCCTGCTGTGCCTCTAGCTCTTCCTCCTCAGTGGCTGCAATCCCTCTGATGATCTCATCCTACTGAGCTGCGGACTCTGGCATGTCAGGATGATGACTAGGCTATCTGGGTGCCTGAGGAGTGGTGTGTCTGATCCTCTATGACAGGTTGTAAGCTGGGAACTCTGTGGTGGCACCTGTATACTCATCCATCATACTAGGGGGTTTATCAAGCACAACTCTATGGAAGAGGAACGTGATCTAGTGAGCATAGGGAAGCTGTCTGTGACCCTTGAATCCTTCAGCTATTGTGTCCTCCATCTCTGAAAGCAGGAGATCCCAGATATCAAATACTGTCTGCTGCATGATGGCATTAAGAAGCCAGAGCTGTAAGCGAGTCAGGCCCTCCCTGTATCCCAACCTGGGAAGCAGTGTCCTCCTGATGATGGCCTCTAGAACTCTTGCTGTAGGAGTCAAGTCACTGGAGTTCCTGCTCAACCCCTCACTAAAGGGCTCCTTGAAGCAATGGCGCACTAAATCTGTAGGGGGCACCAGCCCTCCACGAGGACACCTGGGAGGTACCTGCTGTCCATAACAAACCTCATGCATCTTGATAGGCTACTCCTGTAGCCTCAATATCTCTCTGGCCCTGCCACTCGTCACTCTGTAGTCTTTGCCTCTAAAAGCAAAGTGAATAAACCTGTGATGTGGATCGATGAAGAGTGAAGCATAAAACTTACGAACCCAAGATGGTACATATATCCTCGTCCGTCCAATCAAATCTGTCAGTCCTGGCAAATATGATAAGTATAGCCGAATGCTCTCTCCGTCTGCTGCCATAATAGACTCTATCTAACAGACTCTCTAAGATCTGAACACTGCCCCACTGTTGAGATAAGCATTGTAGAAATCCTCCTGCAGTGGCGTGTAGAAACCCTCAGCTGCTCTCTCATCCCTCCTCGGAGGAAACCAAACCTCAAACTCAACAAAACACAGCTGCTGAACCTGCCTGGCGGTAGCGGCCCTCAAGTCGAGGTGTACCACTGGAGGTGGACCCTGTGGTCTAGGTGGAGGACGTGATCTCCTCTGCTATGTTGGCGGCCTCGGCGAGACTGGTACATGGGTCCATCTAGAGTGGCGAAGCTGGGATGCCGGCTCTGTCTCCTCGGCCTGCTGAGTCTGCTGGGCCTGCTCACCCTCCTGAGTCTACTGAACTAGCTCAAGCTCTACTGGTGGGGGCTACTGCTGTGTTGACGGACCCTCCTCAATGGCAACCCGTCGTCCTACAAACGTGGCAGTCCTAGCTAGACCACCGTGACGACGCTCAACCTCCTCAATCGCAGCTCTGACTGCTGGTGAAACTGGCTGATCTACAATGACAACTCCACTGCGGGCACCACCTCTCTCGGCACGCTCTACGGCCTCTGCAACAGCTGCTGCTCTCACTGTCTCTGCATCGGGGTACTTCTGCTTCTTGGATGTCACCTGCTTGGTTGACTTGCCCTTAGATCCGGCTGGCTGGCGAGGCGGAGGCCTCCGATCATCATCACCTGGGCCACCACCAACGTTCTTGGTGCGAGCCATCTGAACTGACAAGATGGTGAACTGCCGCTGATGAAGATCAACTGTCAAACTGCCGCTTTCGAGGCTTGGCCTCGATCCTTACTCGTGAGCTTGGCTCTGAGTTGACTGCCAACTGCCACAAGAACCATAACGGAACCGACTCGCTGCACGATAGAATAGATGGATATACAAATAAATACCATATGTCTAATAGATGCAAAACCCTAATAGAGAAAGCAATGTAGATGCGAACTTAAATAGATGGATATACAAATAAATACCATATGTCTACCTGACGATCAGCGATCCGAGAAAAGATAAGATGTCACGCGGGGGATCCTCGGAACCAAGCTAGGGTTAGGGTAATCGAAACACTGCGAGGAATTGGCAAGGGTTAGGGCTAGACGACTCCGGTAGGAGGCAGAGCAGGGGCGCGAATAGGGCAACTCTGGCGAGCTATGGTGGAGCTAGCTAGACGGCGGCGTGGGCTGTGCTAGCGCGGTGGCGCGTGGGAAGGCTCAGGCGCAGTGGCGCGGCGAGGCTGGAGCACAGCGGCGTGGGCGCAAGGTGGCCGGCGCGGTGTTGCAGTGGCTCGGCGAGGCAGTAGCACGGCGGCGCATGGCTGGCGAGTAGTGGAGGCGCAGGAGGCGGCGGCGCTGGCTAGGGCAAAGGCAGCGCGACTTGGCGGCGGCTCGGGCTAGGGCACGGCGGGATGCAGAAAAAGGATGCGGTGGTACGGTTAAATAATCCCCCAAAACGCGACAGAAAAGGAAATGGAGAAAGGAGTCCTAAAGCCGCGCGAGATCCACTGACCGGACGCTCCGGTGGTAGCGACCGGACGCTACCACCCAGCGTCCGGTCGATTCCAGAGAGGTCCAAATCCTCTGGAATCGGGACCGAACACGTCCGGTGGTCCATGACCAGACGCAGGCAGGGTCCGGTCAGTACAACTTGGTCTTCCTTCGATCGTCCGGACGCTGAACCCTTCCTGACCGGACGCACAGACGCAGCGTCCGATCACTCCTTCACCAGTAGTTCACCTCCTGTGAACTGACCGGACGCTGGACAGCAGCGTCCGGTGCAGCGTCCGGTGCACCTTTTCCAGCAAATCTTCAAACATCCTTCTCGCCGCTAGTTTCCAATCAAGTCCCAACTTGAATAAGATCCAAATAAACACCAATTAGGACTGATGTGAGTGACCTCTCTCAAACCCTCATATTTTTTAAAATATTTTGCCTTAGGCTATAATTCTTTTTTAAAAAATAGGCAACAAGAGGGTAAATGGAACAAAACGATAAAACAACATTCATGCATATGCAATACTTGTAAGTAAATCTAGTTGCTTGTCAAGTTTGATCCAAGGTTAAGCTTCTTCACACGCTTTTGGGTGGTTATCTTAATCATGTTAGACAAGCCCTATATGCATTGCCACAAATTAAACATGTTGTATATTACAGTGAATGCAAGGGACAACACAAGCTCAATTTTTAGTGAAGTTACTGAAATCAAGTACATTGAGCTCATTTCGCAATCTACAAAATGAAGACTCATCTAGCGGTTTAGTGAAGATATCCGCTAATTTATCTTCGGATCTTACACCTTCTAATGATATATCATTTTTAGCCACATGATCTCTTAGAAAGTGATGGCGGATATCTATATGCTTGATGCGAGAGTGTTGAACCGGATTATTTGCAAGTTTTACCACACTTTCATTGTCGCACAAAAGAGGTACTTTCTCTAGAACTACTCCATAGTCTAGCAAAGTTTGTTTCATGTATAATATTTGTGCACAACAAGCACCCACGGCAATGTATTCTGCTTCGGCGGTGGACAAAGCCACACTATTTTGTTTTTTGGAGGACCAAGACATAAGTGATCTACCAAGCAAATGGCACCCTCCGGATGTGCTCTTTCTATCAACTTTGCATCCGGCGTAATCCGAATCGGAATAGTCAATTAATTCAAATAAAGCTCCTTTGGGATACCAAAGGCCAATGCTTGGTGTGTGCTTAAGATACCTAAGGATTCTTTTTACGGCAATTAAATGAGTTTCCTTAGGACTAGCTTGAAATCTAGCACACATACACACACTAAACATGATGTCGGGCCTAGATACGGTTAAATATAACAAGCTACCAATCATAGAGCGGTAGAGAGTTTGATCAACCGGGTTACCTCCCTCATCTAGGTCGAGATATCCATTGGTAGGCATTGGTGTCTTGATTGGCTTACATTCATCCATCTTGAATCTCTTGAGAAGATCTTTTGTGTATTTCTCTTAAGAGATGAAGATGCCTTCTTTCATTTGCTTGACTTGAAAACCAAGAAAAAATGTAAGCTCACCAATCATTGACATCTCGAACTTCTTTGACATCAATTCACCAAATTCTTTGCATGAGTCTTCATTTGATGATCCAAAGATGATATCATCAACATATACTTGACAAATGAAGATATGTCCATCAAGCTTCTTGGTGAATAGTGTGGTGTCGACCTTCCCAATGGTGAAGCCCTTCTCAATGAGGAAGTCCCGAAGGCGCTCATACCAAGCTTTTGGGGCTTGCTTAAGCCCATATAGTGCCTTGGACAACCTATAAACATGATTAGGATATCTAGGGTCTTCAAACCCGGGAGGTTGATCAACATAGACTAGTTCATTTATAAAGCCATTTAAAAATGCACTTTTCACATCCATTTGATATAGTTTCATTTCATAATGTGATGCATATGCAAGAAGGATACGGATGGCTTCTAATCTTGCAACTGGTGCAAAGGTCTCTCCAAAATCCAAACCTTCAACTTGAGAGAACCCCTTTGCAACTAGTCTCGCCTTATTCCTCACAACAACACCTTGATCATCTTGCTTGTTACGGAACACCCACTTCGTTCCTATGACTCTTGTACCTTTTGGTCGCTCTTCAAGAGTCCAAACTTCATTGCGAGTGAAGTTGTTCAACTCTTCATGCATGGCATTGATCCAATCTAGATCTTTAAAAGCTTCTTCTACCTTGGTAGGCTCATAGCAAGAGACAAAAGAGTGATGAGCAATAAATGAAGTAAGTTTTTGAGATTGAGTCATCACACCCTTTGATGGACTCTCTATGATAAGATCTTGTGGATGATCTTGTAGGAGAGGTGTGTTTCTTCTATTGACCACTTGAGGAGGAGGTTGTGGAGCATCAACATCTTGTGCTTGTACCACTATTTGCTCATGAGAGATATGAGTATCTTCATTTTTCACTCTCCCATCTTTTTCACCATCTTGTGGTACATTTGATGAAGAAAGTTGGTTAATGACTTGTACATCATCTTCATCATCTTTTGGCTTAATGTCTCTCACTGGAATGTTCTTCATAGCCTTCCTCAATGGTTCATCACCTACATCATCAAGATTCTCATGTGCTCCTTGGGAGCCGTTAGATTCATCAAATTCCACATCATATGTTTCTTCAACCAAGCCGGTGGCATGATTAAATACTCTATATGCTTTAGACTTCAATGAGTAACCAACAAGAAACCCTATATCACAATGTCTTTGAAACTTTCCTAGGTGTTGCCGCTTCTTGTAGATGTAGCACTTGCAGCCAAATACCCTAAAGAAGGAGACGTCCGGCTTCTTCCCATTGAGCAACTCATACGGTGTCTTGACAAGGAACTTTTGAAGAAATAAGCGGTTGGGTGCATAACATGCGGTTTTGATTGCTTCCGCCTATAGAGCTTCGGGGGTGTTGTACTCATCTAGCATTGTCCTTGCAAGGGTGACCAAAGTCTAATTTTTTCTCTCAACTACACCATTTTGTTAAGGAGTGTAGGTTGCGAAGACTTCATGTTTGATTCCAACTTCATTATAATAGGATTCAATATTTGTGTTGTCAAACTCTTTGCCATTGTCACTTCTTATCTTCTTGAGCTTTACTTCAAATTCATTTTGAGCTCTCTTGGCAAACTTCTTGAAACAAGATGCAACTTCGGATTTGTTATGAAGGAAGAACACCCATGTATACCTTGAATAGTCATCCATAATCACAAGACAATAGAGATTTCCTCCTAATCTCTTATATGTTGTTGGTCCAAATAAATCCATGTGTAGGAGTTCTAGCACTCTTGTGGTTGACATAAAAGCTTTGGTTGGATGAGTGTTTGCAACTTGCTTGTCGGCTTGACATGCACTACAAAGCTTGTCCTTCTCAAACTTCACATCTTTCAACCATCTCAACAAATCATTCTTCATAAGCTTCTTGAGTGAGCTCATCCCAACATGAGTAAGTCTTCTATGCCATAGCCACCCAAGTGTTGTTTTGGTGAATAGGCAAGTCTTTAAGTTTGTATCTTTGGAGGTGAAGTCAACTAGATATAAGTTGTTGTATCTAAATCTATTGAATATCACTTGTTTGTCATCTACTTTGGACACAACAACCTCCTTCTCGGTGAATAAGCATTGGAAGCCAAGATCACACAATTACCCAACGGATAGCAAGTTGAAACTCAATGAGGCAACATAGAGCACATTGGAGATGGAATGATCATTTGATATTGCCACTTTGCCCAATCCTTTAACCTTGCCCTTTGAATTATCTCCAAATGTTATTTTCTCTTGTCCATCTACCTCTTCATCTAGTGAGGTGAACATGCGAGGATCACCGGTCATATATTGAGTGCAACTACTATCAATAACCCAATAACTTCCATCGGTCTTGTAGTTCACCTACATACAAGAGATTCAAGCTTTAGGGATCTAAACTTGTTGAGGGCCCTTCACATTCTCAACAAGTGACTTAGCCACCCAAATCTTCTTAGGCCTAATCTTGTTGGGGGGTCCTAAGAACATGACTTTCATCTTTCCACTAGAATCTTTTCTAAGCATATAGTGAGCATTGAAAGCAAAGAGTCTAGCATGCTTGGGCAAGGGTTGTGGTGGTGGAGTTTGACACTCATGAGCAAAGTGGCCTTCTTGTCCACACTCAAAACATCTCTTTGGCTTTAGCTTTGGCTTTGATTGTTGGTGTTGAGCTTGAGCCTTCTTCTTCTCTACACTTGCCATATATCCAATGTCACTTCTATCCATCTTCATGACGGTATTTATGAGTAGCTCACTTTGGAGATGCTTGCCTCTAGCAAACTTGCTCAATCCCACCTTGAGATGCTCTTTCTCCATCTTGAGCTTCTTGTTCTCTTCCTTGAGAATATCATTGTTCTTCTCTTCCTTGAGTTTCTTGTTTTCTTCTTTGAGCGTCTCATTCTCAAGGATCAACTCTTTGTCATGATCAAGAGTTTCTAGCACAATGGTGTTGTGACTTTTCATCTCTTCAAGATCTTTCATGAGCTTCTCGTGGTCACTCTTGAGCTTGACATACTCATCATAGTCATTGCACTCAACCACTTGCTTGCCTTTGCTACTAGATCCATGCTCAATGCTCTCATCAATTAAATCATTACATGAGGTAGCTATATCAATCTTAACAACATGGTTAGTAGCAACATGTGGCTCATTTGGTAAGAATTCTTGTGCAATAACAAGGGTATCATAATTGATCTTTAGAGTTGTATATTCATCTTTTAGCTTGTTGTGACTAATGATAAGCTCATTGTGCACCCACTCAAGTTTATCATGTTTATCTTTAAGCTCTTTCTTAGAAGATTTGAGCTCTTTGAGTTTGGATGATATAGAGTCATTTGTTTCTTTGAGCTCATCATTAGCCTTTTCCAATGTATCACACTTAGCTAAGAGAATCATTTTTAGCATCAAGTTTTTCATTTGTAGCTCTACTCTTTCTAATGATCTTAGTGTATTTTCTTAATATTTTGACAAGATCATCATATGTGGGTGAATCATCATCGCTATCACTATCATCATCACTAGCTTGCTCATCATCACTACTATCATCACTCTTAGTTACCTTGCATTCACCCTTGGCCATAAGGCATAGGTGTGTAGAAGATGATGGCGATGGTGGCGGTGAGGATGCAAGATCAATAGCAATGGCGGCCACCTTCTCATTGTCACTCTCATCATCGGATGATCCACTTGATGAATCAATGTCCGTGAGCCAATCACCGACAATATAGGCCTTGCCACTCTTCTTCTTCTTATAGAAGTCTCTCTTTTTGCCATCTCTCTTCTTGTATGGCTTATTCTTTTTTTTCATCTTTATCACTTGAATCATCTTTCTTGCCCTTGTTCTTGAACTTGCCTTTCTTGGGCTTTGTGCATTGATGAGCTAGGTGGCCAAGTTCGCCACAATTGTAGCAATCCATCTCGAAGATTAGCTTTCTTCTTGAGCTAGTGAAGAACTTCTTCTTCTTGCCGTCAAACTTGATGCCACTTTTGTTTAGCTTCTTTAGCATCTTGGCGGTCTTCTTCACCATGAGAGCAAGACTTTCTTCATCATCTTCATCACTTGAGCTCTCATACTCAAGTCTTGCCTTGCCCTTATCTTGGCTAGCTTTGAATGCTAAGTCCTTCTCTTTCTTCTTTGTAGAGGATGAGCCATCTTGTGGCGTGATGTGCATGTACATCTCATGAGCATTGATCTTTCTCAAGATTTGTGTCGGTGTAGCGGCAGAAAGATCACCTTGATGTAGCACGGTCACAATGTGCCCATATTTGTTAATGGGGAGGACACTCAAGATCTTTCTCACAACGTCAGATGGTGACATTTGAGTAAGTCCAAGCCCATTGACTTCCTCTACAAGAACATTTAAACGAGAATACATTTCATTAGCACTTTCTTTGGGAAGCATCTCAAAAGAATTTAGCTTTTTAATCACAAGATGATAGCGTTCCTCATGCTCACTCTTGGTTCCCTCATGGAGCGCACAAACATCCGACCATAGTGCATGGGCGTCTTTGTGGTTCCTTACACGATTGAACACATCTTTGCAAAGGCCTCTAAAGATGGTGTTCCGAGCCTTTGCATTCCATTTTTCATAGTTTACTTCATCGCCTTGAAGTTGTGCAGCATTCTTAGGTGTTGGGAACCCTTGAGAGGTGACTCTAAGAATTTCAACATCTAGAGCTTCTAGGTAAACCTCCATGCGAATTTTCCAATATGGAAAATTATCTCCCTCGAAGATAGGAGGAGGTCCATCCTCGTGAGACATCTTGCTCTAAGCGGTTAGGCTTAAAAACGTGAGCATGAGGCTCTAATACCAATTGAAAGGATCAAGATGCCCATGAGGGGGGGTGAATTGGGCTAATTCTAAATTTTCTTGCAATAATCAAATCCTACGGATAGCCCAATTAACCCCTTGTGCCTAAAAAAGTGTTTCTATCAAATTAATGCACAAAAGACTTACAACCTATGTTCCAAACTTACTTTAGCATAGCAATTCTACGAATGTAAAGACAAGTATTGAATTGCTCAAAGTAAATATTCAAAGTAAATGCTCAAAGTAAATGGAGAGAGGAACGCGGTGATGTTTTGCCGAGGTATCAGAGAGTCGCCACTCTCCACTAGTCCTCGTTGGAGCACCCGCGCAAGGGTGTAGCTCCACCTTGATCCGCGTAAGGATCAAGTGCTCTCTATGGGTTGATTCTTCGACACTCCGTCGCGGTGAATCACCCAAAGCTGCTCACAACTTGAGTTGGGTCACCCACAAGCTCCGCCGGGTGATCACCAAGCTCCCAATCACCACCAAGCCATCTAGGTGATGGCGATCACCAAGAGTAACAAGCACGAACTCTCACTTGACCGTGCGAACCCTAATGAGAAGATGGATGCACACTTGTCTACTCTTGATTCACTAATGAGGTTTCACTCTTGGATTCTCAAATCACAAACACCTCACTAGGACCTTGCTCTTCTTGGCACTCACAAACGTGTTTCTCAGCTGTTGGAATGAGCAAAAGTAACTCCACTCACGAGTGGAGCTTCTATTTATAAGGCAGCCTAAAAAACGAACCGTTATGAGCTTCTGCGGGGTGACCGGACGCTCTGATCGTTTTGACCGGATGCTCCGGTCAGTTCAACCCGCACAACAGTTTTCACGTGATGATCGGACGCTGTTAGGGTCCGGTCAGTACAGACCGGATGCGTCCGGTCGCTCTTGGATGCTTACTGTAATCGACCGGACGCTGGATACTCAGGGTCCGGTCACCACTGACCGGACGCGTCCGGTCACACTTTCTCAAGTCTAGACCCTTACTGGAGTCGACCAGACGCTGGCCCTCAGTGTCCAGTCACATTGACCTTCCAGCGTCCGGTCACACCAGACTTGTTCTCCTTGGTCAAATGAACTAACCGGACCCTGCGGCCAGCGTCCGGTCGCACCGGAGCCAGCGTCCGGTCAGTATTTGACCCTCCATTCACTTCCAACTCTCGATCATATGTGAATGAAGTTTGCTCCAAAGGATCTTAGGCATTCATAGGAGCTACCTAGAGCTAGTTTTAACAAGTGTGCACCACACCTAACTCACTAGACTCAACTAGGTCAAGCTACCCGTCCATACCCCCCTTAATAGTACGGCCAAAGGAAAAACAAAGTCCTAAACTACTCTAAGTGTCTTTCCAACTCCACTAGACACTTAGAACTAGTCATCCTTAACCTTGTCGTCCAATCCTTTGAAAACCGAAACGATTTCCATCGTAGGGGTATGACAACCTCGATTGCCCAATCGATCTCCATTACCATGACCTAACTTTATTTGCTTCTACAAAACACACGTTAGTCATAGTAATCTTGTATTGTCATTAATCATCGAAATCCAACTAGGAGCCTAGATGCTTTTAGGAGGTTTTGACCCCGGCAATGCAAATTAGCATATCACGCACGGGGAATCAGAAGGGTAGCACAGGAAAGATAGATTTATACTGGTTCAGGTACGCACTTGAAAGGTCCTTGTGTGGTTTTCGTAATTGAGTAACAACCTTGGTGGATTAATTGTGTTTATGTGAGATACACGGGTGATTAGTAAAGATGGCAACGGGCACAGAATGCCTGCATGCCCGCGGGCATGGAACCCGATGGGCAAGGATACGGGCACCACTTCTTGCCCGCGGGCATGGGCGCGGGCACCATCCTGAACCCAGAGGATAGTTCTTCGTGGGCAAAGAAATTTGCTATCCTCGCCCACTTATCCGCCAGACCTGCTCCATAGGTCCGACATGTGGGACCTACAAGCAAATATATATACACACGATTTGTTGTGAATATGTATCTTCGTATCTCTTGTAATGCACTATGATTTATGTATATGCTCAACCTGGCAGGCACACGGGCATGCCCACGGATGGAGGGCGCAGGCGTGGTTTGTTGCCCGTGGTGGGTCACGGGCGTGGGCACAGGTGAGAGATTTAGCTGGCGGGCATGGGTGTAAGAAGGTAGTATCCGTGGGCACCACGCCCGTTGCCATCTTTAGTGATTAGTCCATAGGTACATGTGTGTGAGCAACATATACCATGAAGGTGAAAATAGCTTGGAGATGATGCAAAGCTCACACATGTGATGATGAAGGAGCTCATTGCAAATGAGACATGACATTGAGTCATGCGATCAAGGTGGAGAAGATCAAGACATGACTTGGCTTGATGGACCGGTTGCAAGCGTGAAGGGCAAGTTGGAGGCTTTGGAGCGATGGACCGCGTGACGATGAAGCTTGAGCAAGACTTGGTGCCGATGGACGAAGGTAACAGTGAAAAGCAAGTGAAGTCAAGATCGATGAACCAATATGATCATGTGATGATATGAAGTGGATCATATCATTGTTGATCATATCGGTGCATGTGTTGCATCGACATTGGAGGAGATGAAATGAAATGCGCAAGGCAAAGGTATAACCTAGGGCATTTCATTTCACCGGTCATAGATGTGTAGAGAAGTTTATGACTGGGTTTAGGATAGATTGCCGCACTATCTAGAGGGGCAAACTTATTTGCATATCGGTTATCTAGTGCCACTCGAGTGATCTAACTTTGCATCGTCGCTAGGATTGAGTGACATGGCAAGTTGAGTGGCTAATCCTTTGGAAAATAATTGTTAAAATGCTAACACACATACACATGGTGGTGTACACTTGGTGGTATTGACACATTTATAAAGGAGATAAAGTTGGAGTTGATGTGGATCAACTCGGCGATGGAACAGATGCGAGAAAAGGTTCAAAACTTCACTGACGCCCTGTATAGAAAAGACAGGGTTTCACAGTGTGCACTGGATGCTGGTCATGCAATGATCGGACGCTGGGGTCCTGCGTTCGGTCAGTGGCAGTAGTGAAGGCGTAGGCATCGGTCTTCGACCGGACGTTGGGTGGCTGCATCCAGTCCCACTGATGTGGTGATGCATAGAGAAGTGGGAGAGTGATCGGACGCTGGGTGAGTCCGGTCGGGCATGACCGGATGCGTCTGGTCGTGACTGGATGCTTACTGGAAACGACCGACGCTGGTGTTGGTGCGTCCGGTCACTTTGAGCAGTTGCGTCCGATCATCACTTGACCATTGAGATCACACGACTAAGGTTGAACGGAGGCGACACGTGGCGAGCATCCGTTGAACAGACGCTGAGGTTCTGCGTTCGGTCGATATGACCGATGCGTCCGGTCAACCTAAAAACGCCCAGTGAAGGGGTAACGGCTATTTTAGCCAATGGGGCTATAAATAGAAGGGGTCTCGGCCATGGCTTGAGTTGAGCACCTCGGGGGACTTTGTGTCCATGCTTGTGAGTGCTTGGGAGCCCTCCATTTCACATATGCTTGATAGTGATCATCTGATTGTATGTGAGAGTGATTCTAGTGCGATTACATCGTGAGGTTGCATCGAGTGGCACTAGGTGATCGAGTTGTAAGGTGGTGGTGCTTGTTACTCTTGGAGGTTGGCACCTCCTAGACGGCTTGGTGGTGGTCTCTATTGAAGCCCGCAATAAGCTTGTACGGTGCTCTGGAGAAGAGCTTTGTGAGGGGCATTGTGCTCGCCCCGTGGGAGCCGTGAAGAGCAACTCTAGTAAAGCGTGTCACTGAGCTACCCTCACTTTTGGGGTAGGTTCTTGCGGTGCTCGACGTGCGGGCTTGGCGGGTGATGCCAATTAGCCGCCGAACCACCAAGTGAGCGGTCGACACAACGGGGACTAGCGTGTTGGCAAGCACATGAACCACGGGAGAAAAATGGTCGTGTCAAGTTTATTCTTCCCATTGGTTTGCATACTCGTTACACAAGCTTGTAATTACTTTTATATACATTATGCTTGTGTAGTTGCTCTTATAATTAGTTTGCTTGTATAGCTCACTAGTTACCTTACCTTCTTGCTTGTGTAGCACAGAAGTAGCTCTCTTGCATGACTAATTTGGTTTGTGTAACCTTGTTAGTCACATTGCTTAGTTTGTGTAGCTAAGTATTTGCGCTCTCTAATTTGGTATTGGTTGCCTTGTTATTGAGCATTGCTAATGAGCTTAGTTGGCTTTGTGCTTTTGCTTACTAACATGTGTAGGAGCTCCCCGTTGCTTAAAGTACTAGTGGCATAGGTTTGTGTGACCTTGCTTCTAGATTTGATTAGGTGAGCTCTAGCTAGCCCGGCACCTTTGTTGCTTAATTAGGATCTTTGCAAGGTGCTAGAGAACATAGATAGAGGGGTGTAGTCTTGGCTAGACTGATAGTTTTAATTCCGCACTTGTTTCGGTTAGCCGACGTAATTAAGTTTTAGTAACGACTATTCACCCCCCCTCCAGTCGCCATCTTGATCCTACAACACTATCATACGTCCAGTTGGGAGTGGGTCTTTTTTGTCTCGTGTGCTCAAGTTTGCAAGGGGGTGCTAATGACTATTGCC
Organism: Miscanthus floridulus; assembly: GCF_019320115.1. Lineage (NCBI taxonomy): Eukaryota > Viridiplantae > Streptophyta > Magnoliopsida > Poales > Poaceae > Miscanthus > Miscanthus floridulus. The sequence continues at coordinate 89,348,539 of NC_089596.1, read as the reverse complement.
TATGCCATGTAGCCTAAAGTATGCTATGGCTAGATCGATCGGTTTACAAATATGTTTTCTAGTTAGTTACAAGGAAATCCACATCAAAATAACTATCATATCTTGTAGAAATCGGCATCCAAGATCCTTACATCAGGATACTTGTCCACCACATCTAATGATGTGTCCTGATTCGGGTGGACCTCATCTTCGTCAGCTTCGGCCTATTCCGATGGTAATGGACTGATAATAGTACGATGAGGTACCCTGAGTCCGTATCACCGACAGAAAGCCACGTGACATCCTTTGATTGGAAAAAATTTTGAATAAGCGAAAAGCTCAAATCACACGAATGAACTTTAGCTTTCCTATTTATTTTGGCTCTTTTTATTCTTTCTGCAATGTATTTATTACTACCAAACGTCCGGAATGGCTTGTAGAATTGTAGTTCTATGATTTATGTAATGGTTGTGTCATGTGTTCCAATATATATTTATGTTGTTATTGTTTTTGTTGTTAGCAAATATGCTTATGCATTGCAACATGACGTATAATTGTTCCAATATGTATTAGAATCGAACTCCGTATCATTAGATGCATAAACATATGTATTTCTAACTCGTATGAGCATGAATTATCAGTGATGGTCCAAAGGAACAAGGAGAGACGCAAGGGCATCATGAAAAGTAAAAAAAGACAGATGAGAGAATCTATTTGCTCTTTAATATTAAATAATATAGATATAGATTACAACAAAGTGAAAATAGAAGTGATGACAATGCAATTTTCACTTTTTCCATTGATGGAGTCGTTTTAAATGAATTGCTCGGTATTTGTGGTGTTTTATGTGCTTTTGTCTCGTTTGGGTTGTTTGTAGCGTTGGCTACATGTTTTGTAATAAATATAAGAGTATCTCCGAGAGTACGCAATATTTTCTTCCAAAAACAAGTTTTATAACTCCTAAACAAGTATTGGAAGAAATAAAGAAGGTCATCTCCAATAGTTTCTAATAATCCATTCCTAAAATATAGAAGATGATTTTACATCAGGAATCCTATACTATTTCTAAATTATCCGAATCACTTTTATATATTTTTTCTCTTGTACATTTACACGAGGAACCATTTCCTACTCTTTATTCTTTCCACGCCCTTCCACCTTTAGATTGGTCGACAAACACGCGCAGGGAGAGAAAATACACGCGACTCGAAAGTGCGTAACTTTACGCGGAACAGGGTGACTTTTCCCAAGTTCTAAAAGGTTAGGAGGATGGATTAGGAGTTGTTGGAGAAGAATTTTTTCTCATCTTACTAAAAAACAAGGATTAGAAAAGAGATTTAAGGAACTCTTGGAGATGCTCTAATAAAGGACTAATGCCTCTTGCCTCGAATAAGTTGAAGCTTATGTTATATCTATATCTAATATTAAATCTGACGATTATTTACTTTGATTCCTAACTCTCACCTTCAAGTCTGTTTCTCTATTTGTCATCTCTCACTACTACATAATTGATAATCACCGCCGCCACTTTCATCGTCGGTTTGCTAAAAACCGGTGATAATACTCATCATCACCGGTTCGTATTACGAACCGTTGGTGAAAATTTGGATGGTTATCACCGCCGGCTGGTAACACGAACTAGCGGTGATAAACCTATCATTACAGTCGGTTTATGTTACCAACCGGTAGTGATGGTCGACCCATTTTTACCGCCAGTTTGTGCTACCAACCGGTGGTGGAAATCATTTCACTAACAGTTCGTAATACCATCTGGCGGTAATCAGACCCGGCTCTAGGGGGAGGGCAGCTAGTGCGACCGCCGGGGGCCCATGGGGCTAGGGGACCCAAGAGTATATAGGTAATTAGTAGATATGTTTTCCTATTTAGCATAAGCTTTTAAAGACCCAACAAACATCAGCCCATGATGTACCGTATGTACCTCTTCCTATTCTACTTAACACGCAGGCCGCGAAGCGAGGAGCCAGCGACGTTTCGTTTTCCGTCAACGCTGGTGCTTCCTATTCTCGTCCATCGACGCAGACGCTCTATTCTCGTGAGGAGACACTGACTTGCCCGATGCTGGCCACCCTCGCCGAATCACCGGCACAGCGCCACGCGCTATTTTCCAATTTTTAACTTGGATCGCTGGAAGCTAGCGCTAGGGACATTAGTCTATTTTTCTTATTTGTTTAACTGTTTTGTGTATGTGCTTTGCTTGTATAGAGGTAGGGTTATAAATTTCTAATTCAATGTATTTATTTGGATATGTTAGATATTGCCTAAGAAGCATTTGTCGGGTGCTTATAAAAGTAAAATTGTTTAATGTCAACTATGTTACAAGAAAGATTGAATGGCTTGACTATGTGTAGCATTGAGAAGAATGTTTTGGACCACATTGACTCGATATTGTTTCTAAAGATTTTGCATCAAGAAATGCCTGAAGACGGTTTTTTACAAGGCACTGAAGCATTCTATTTTTATTTGAGGTAATCATAATAGTTATTGTTCTTTTAATTTTGTTGTTGTACTATAGTTACCTTTTATGAACTAAATATATGTTGCAAATTAACTTTAATTATTCATACTATATATTAATCTTTACATTAAAAAATTGGTTCAACGGGCCCTTATCATCTTGTTTGCTTAAGGGCCCTTAAAATAGTAGAGCCAGCCCTGGCGGTAATAAGTATATTATGGGTCTGTTTGTTTGGGTTCCAATATTAAAAAAAACAGAAATACTATAACACACATGTGTTTTAGCATAAAAAACACATGAATTTTTTTTATCTCTCTCCCTCTCTCTTTCTCACGTTGTATCGCTGCTAGCTATTGCCTATGGCTTGGCTGCATGCGATGGCTGTAGCTTGATCGATCTTTTCATTGTTTCGGGCCCACCTGTCAACGGCCTGGTTGTCACCGCCGCACTAACATGCATGATTCGGCAACGGGGGAACCTAGTTGCATTAGTCTGCATGATACCGCATGGTCGATGCAGCCGGCCGCTGGTTGTTGCACAGCGTAAAAGAACAATGTCCGTCTAGACAGCCTATCGTACCAACCGGTGGAAGGTGGAAACCAACACCAACTGTCTGAAAAGCACCAATGGATGAATGGAAGGATATCGATCATCGTATCAAAAGTGGCGACGGCGGCGGATCTGTGATTTGTCCTTCCATAGAAAAAATTATGATATGTGATATGTGGAAGCTAGATGCTGGAGGTAGAAGAAGAATAGAGGCTGTTGGATTTTAATCCTATGGTACAAAAAAAAATTATGTGTTAAAACTGTATAAAACACATGGTTGTGTAGTAGACGGACTATTAAAAAAAACTACAGAAAGCTAAAAACCAGAAACTTTCGAACTTTTGGCTTATGGATGGAAGCTATTTGGCTTTTGAAAAAAAAATCAAAAAGCCTAGTCTAAAAATACCCCAAAGCTCAAATAAACGTGCCCTTAATCTATCTAGTCTAGTTCTGGACCACACCTTGCAACTCCCAAGAGTTCGACACGGACAACTGCCCTGGTGCGACAAAATATGTGTCCACAAACCCAGCGCAATCCGCAATACCGCACCAACAGGCGTTGTCAGGCAAACGTCGTACTGTATGCAGTAATTATACTCCGTATTTGGTAAGGCAGCAACGCACGCGCTCTCGACATGGCTCTCCCGACGCGTCGCCGTCCCGGTGCGCTCCTACCGCTCCTCCTCGTCGGCCTCGCGCTCGCGGCGTGATTCAGGGTCGTTTCGAATAAGTCATCTACTAAGTTAAAAAATAAAATAAATGACTGATTTTATCAAACAATATCAATTTATAAGTCACATCTGCTTATAAGAAATAAGCTGGTTCATCCTTACTTAAAACTTATAAGTCACCCTTTTCTACATGGGGCCTACTCTTTTCACTTAACAGGCATGAACTTATAAGTCATCTGCAATCAAACAGACATGACTTATAAGTTACTGATTTTTAATCACCTTACTTAATAAGTGACATGACTTATGGAAACTAAACATGGCCTCAGCTGCGCGCACGCAGTCCGAGTCCCCGCCGCCCTTCAGGATGGCGACACCGAGGCCGCTCACCAAGGACAAGCACCGACCGGCAGCGGAGGCATGCCGCTCGAGCACGCGGTCCACGACAAGCAAGTCCACGAGCACGTCAGCGAGGAGGTCATGGTCATGGTCATGCGCCTGTCCTCCGGCAGCGGCGGCGGCTCCGGAGGGGTTCTGGTTCTCGTTCCAGCAGCGGATCAAGCGGCAGTTCTGGTTCTCGTTCCGGCAGTGGATCATCAAGCGGCGGTTCTCGTTCCGGCAGCGGGTCAAAGGGCGGCGGTTCCCGTTCTAGCGGTGGTTCTCGTTCCGGCGGCGGCTCGAGAGGCACCACGAACTATGATAGCGTGCATGACTTGCTCGATTACGACGACTCGTCTGCCGGTGCCCGCGGCGGCGTTTGGAAGGCGGGAGTCGCTGCCACGGTTCTTGCCGTCGTCTGGCTCGTCTAGATGTAGACATGGGGACGGACTGCGTCGGGTGTCAATGTGTCATGATCTCGATGGCATCGATCACCGTATACAGGATGGCGACTGCACATGTGGTTTGTATATAAGTTCAAATGATACCGATGTGCAGGGCCATCCTTGTGTATATGGCAAATAGTGAAACAAGTCGTGTCATATATTGCTCATTAGTGCTATTAATTTTTTTTTATGAACTACGGAAGTATCGAGTACTTAGCAATCGGCATAATGCGTCTGTTAATATATTTACTGAAACTGATCATATGCAATAATGCAAAACACGAGTGCTCGAAAACCAGTACTAGGCGCTACTGTGGACTAGTTGCTGTAGTTGACAGCTTTGTTAACTTCTACTGGCTTCGCTAATTGTTAGGAGTAGTAGTAGTTAATAAAAGATTAGCAGGGGAGTACGTACTTCAGGAATATTAGGCGATGAGCACGTGGCTAACTGTAGAAGACCGACCAAGCGCATGTACTGTACCTGTACGCACACCTCGCCGAGTCCAGCCAAGCTAATCTGGGAATCTACGAGCTATCGTATAATATTTTTCTCTTACCATAGATTAAGGAACGGTGCTTTTCAATCGGATTTTTAGCGAAGCGAATTGGACCGGTTCGAATCGAATGAAAAAAAAATCCAAGCCGAAGGTGCTGGACTGTGACTTGTTCACGCGTCTCCAGTTGAAAAAAGTCGCAATCGAACTTGTCCACGCGTCTCCGTAGGCATAGGCGCATAGCCGCGTAGCGCCACGGCCCACGGTGCCGCCATAAAGCCCCGCCCTGCCAAGTTTGAGGAAGACGGTTGGAGGCGTACTGTGAGCCACGAAGCCACGACGTCTCTCGCCACGAAGCCACGACGCCTCTCCCTGCTGGCCTCGTGACGGGCGTAGAGCTTTCCCCATCTCCACCTCGACGCACCGCGCAGCCACCACCGCATCGGGGACGGCGATGAGGGGCGGGACGAGGCTGCTCTGCGCGCTAGCGCTGGCGCTGCTCTGCGTGGCCACCCACTTCCAGGGCGCATCCTGCAAAGGAGGACGCGGCGGTGTCGGCGGCGGCGGCGGGTCAGGAAGAGGTGGCGGCGGCGGGTCGGGAAGAGGCCGCTCCGGCTCCGGCCGCCCGTTCCTCGGCGGGGTCGGTGCGGGCGCCGCCGCCGGCGTCGGCGCGAGGACGGCCTCGGGAGGATCGCACGGCCACCACAGCGCCGCAGCGGGTGGCGCGGGCGGGCCTGGCGTGTGGAGGGTGGCCGGAGCCGGCGCCGCCCTCACCGCCGCGGCGCTCGCCTGGTTCTGATCGTCGCGCTTGTTGGAGGCGTAATCCAGGTTAGACGGGCGGTTGGTAGCACTAGTAGTTTAGTGGTAGCAGTAGCAGATCGGTGGAGGCCTCATGTGTGTGATTATCACGCCGTTCTGGGATCTGAACTGTCATTGTGAGTATCTTGTGCAGTAGTAGAGTTTTAGGGATTAGCTAGCTGTGCAGTAGGGCGAGTTTACGATTTCTTGTTGAGTAATTCCCACCACGTATGAATAAGCAGAGGAGTTCAAGTTGAAGGTTTGCATGCGTGATTGTGTGGCACATTCAAATCTATCTGCAAGACTGCAATGGTCTCTTGTTTTTTTGGAACTTCCGAGTTGTGACTCGGTGGAATTGGGCATGTGACTTCACTCTATTATCAGTACTAGATTCTTAGTTATCTTCTGGTTTGAGATGATTTGGACACTTTTTTTTGAAACAAATGATTTGGATAAATTATGAGAACTGGAACCGTGCTGAAACTGAAATAGCTTCAAAACCATGCTGGAAGTTCAGATTGTGGCAACAACTCTTATGGACTAAGGGCTTGTTTAGATGCCAAAAATTTTGGCAAAATAACACTGTAGCAATTTTCGTTGTTATTTGTTAATTAGTGTCCAATCATAGTCTAATTAGGCTTAAAAGATTCGTCTCGTGGATTTCGTCTAAACTGTATAATTAGTTTTATTTTTTATTTATATTTAATGCTTCATGCATGCGTCCAAAGATTCGATGTGACGGAGAATCTTGAAAAATTTTGCAAAATTTTTTGCAACTAAACTGGACCTAATTGAAGAGATTGTGACAAGTTCTACACTTGTTGGTTTTAATAAAAGGGATAAGCAAATGTGCTGTACTTTTGGGGATTTCATTCATTTGAGTCTCTTGGCGTTGAATAGTGAGCATCGGGATTTTGGACGTTTCTGTGCCAGCGCTCTCCATAAGTGCAGGAGGACCACTTGCGAGCCGCCGCCTTCTGGGAAGCAACTTGTGACCTCACTCCAGCAACACCAGGTCGCCAACGGTACTGTACGTTTTAGGCAAGAGCATGGGAATTATTTTTGTTTAATTTAATACTCCCTCCTCGTTCCAAGACCAAGAAACAAGAAACGCATTTAATTCTCTCTCAACAGTCGTATTACTACATCGATATACATGTGACTAGAGAGAGCATGCCTTATATTATGGGACTTAGGGCATATTTGATTCCAAATAAGTCACCTACTTATAAGTTAAAAAGTGAAATAAGTGACTTATTTTGCCAAACACCACCAACTTATAAGTCATCCATGCTTATAAGTTTTAAGTTGGTTCACTCCTGCTTAAAACTTATAAGTCACCATTTTTCGCATGGGGCTCACACCTTTAATGAGCTTATAAGTCATCTACAACCAAACAGGTATGACTTATAAGTTACTGGTTTTCAGTCACCTGACTTAATAAGTCACCTGACTTATGAAAACCAAACAGGCCCTTACTAAAAAATAGTTACGCTTTATATATTAGGACGGAGGGAGTAACAGGTTGGAAGTCATAGGAAAAATGAAAAACAGCTGTACTTCCTTCGTATCGGAAAAAACACCGTTCTATTACCTCGTATGGATTGTAGAATTAAGGCCGTTTTAGATCAGTTAACCACGTTTTGGACTCTAATGCCCCTGGACTCCTCGGTTACCATCCGTGCAATTAAATCGGCCCCTTCGGTTGCCGCCGCTCCGCCCCCCCCCCCCATCGTTTTGTCGCCCACTTCGCCTCCCCTTCCTCGCGCAGCGTGCTTCGTCGCTCTCTCTCTTGCCATGAAACCCGCTTGGGCCATGGAGGTGGTGCCGGACTCCGCCAAGTCGGAGGAGGCGGCGCTAGACTTCGTCGAGTCGGAGGAGGTGGCACTGGACTCCGTCGAGACGGAGGAGATGACGTCGGACTCCGTCATGAAGCTCCCTCTTGCCATGGAGATGGCGCCCTAGGACCTCGAGCAGGAATCGACGCCGCTGCAGGAACTCGAGCTGGACTCAAGCGCCCAGTAAGACTTTGTGCCAGATTCCTTGCTGCCGGAGTCCCAGCCGCCTCCTTATGTTCGCTGCGGCACAACCCACGACTACAACGACGTTGAAGCCTGTCGCCTAGCTCGCCATCTCGCTAACTGGTGTGCCCGTTGTGGTCTTGTTCATAGTGACTACGACCTCTTTGCAAGGATAATGGATGACCTAGACAAATTCGATTGTGAAACCTATATTCCTGATGTCGAAAAGCTTCAAATGGATGGCGACACTATACTTGTGCCTGAGCACGTTTTGAAGAAGCTGGACGAGCTCAAGAAGAAGAAGTAAGACGCAAAGAAATAACAGTGATGTAATCGGCAAGGTTACATGTCTCATTCATTCAAGCAAACACGGCTCCTAAATTGTTGCATAAGCTTACACGTCTAATTGTTTGCTGCAGGAAGACTAGCAATGCCATCAGCTAACAACGACGCCTCACAAGAATTTTGCAATGGCAGCCGACCTTCTTTCTCTGGTGTTCCTTTTTTCATGTGAGGAATCTTGAACTTGTTACATCCTCTAACCTTCATGGTTTCCTTCAAAACACTCTGAAGTGTTAAATAAATCATGTTTGCTTTGTGTGGACAATGCTCTTGGAATGCCTACATGTGTTGAAAAAAAATCAAAAAATGAATAAATCTGTTGTTGAAGAAACAATGAAATTAAACAAGTGAACAAGTGATCAATTTACCTCTTGCACTGCTGGAATTAGACCTTCCACAGTTTTTGCTTGCTTCTTGTATTGAATAGATTGAATAGCTTGAAAAAACCCCAAGTCCAGAATGTTGAAATCCGGAGAATTAGGTGGTTGACAAATTAGGTGAATGCCAAATCCTTCTTGCTTAGCAGCCTCACAAAAAAACCGGATCATTCACTTCTAAATGAGAAAGTGCATTATCCTGCTGTATGTAAATTGGTTGGTTCACATCTTCACGTGGCCATTTGGCTCGAATGGCAGGCAACACTTTGTGAACCATGAAGTCTCTAATCACGTCTCTTGTGATTGAAGTTATGGGCTTGACAACTTGGGTACCAGCTAGACGATTCCTACCGTCTCTTTTAGCATTTTCATAAGTAACAAGTGGAAAACAACCAATTTTCCCATAAAAAATGCACACTCCATTCCTAAACCTTGGCCGAGCACAAACACACAAAAACATGAGCTTAGGAATGTAATTCTTGCTCTTACAAGTGCGATGGGGATCATCTTCCTCGGGTAGCAAGTAGTACTTCTCTGATTTTTGAGTGAGGAAAAACCATTTTTCATCGATGAACACATGGTTAAAAAATCCCTTAAATTTTGGTTCATCATGCAAGCTACCCTGATCAATCATGTCAACACACTATAACCGAGACTTCTTGTTAGCATCTGTCAGGTGTGGCTTGATGCTATTTGAGTGGCGCCTAAGAAGACCTTTTTTCACGTATCTTCGTAGCTTCCATTTGCTAATGTTTAGTTTCGTACTGACATCTTCTATAGCCATTCTTTCTTTGAGAGGAATGTTGCGCAATGGTTCCAAATCAACAGGGATTGCTTTGCGGCCTACTCTACCCTTCTTTTGACTAGCAACATTAACCGGAATGGATTGAGCAAGGGGGATTTTACCTCGCTGCCATAAGCGCTGAGCAACTCGAATGTGAAGTCCAAATTGTTCAGCAACAACTCTCGTATCACACTTGCCTAGTTTCCTATTCTTGCTTCTAGCCAACAAAGCTTGATACACTTGTTTTCTGAGTTCTTCTGTCATGTCTTTGGCCTTCCTTCGTCCATTGGCTTCAACGGGAGCCTCATTAGCATCTTCTAGTTGCAAAAAAAAAAAACAAATTCAAACCAACGATTTTGATTACCAGCATCGAGTCATATCAAAAGAAATTTATCTTACCAGCGAGATTTTCTTCAAAATCGAAATTAATCGCACCATATTCGTCTAGCGGCAGGTTCAAATCAAATCCTATCGACAAGAAAACGATGATATGAGAGACTAAATATATAAAAAAAACTAATAAGAAAGGTAATACCGTTGCCATGTTCCAGCGGAGGCTCGTTGAGATCGAACCCAGCATCGCCGTTGCCATGTTCCAATGGACGCACGTTGAGATCGGTCCCAGCAAATAAATCGGCCATGTGGAAAAGTTTGTTGCACGGTAGATGAACAAGAGAAGTGGTGGCTTAGTGAGTTACTGTTGTGGCGCTTAAATAGAAGAAGCTAGCAACCTAAACGTAGGATGCCAACACGAGCGAACGACAAAATACGCGCCGTGCTAGTGAGCGACCGGCAAAAATACGCGCCCAAACGTGAGCAACCGGCAAAAATACGCGCCCAAACGTGAGCAACCGGCAAAAATAGGCGGCGAAACGGCAAAAAAAAAAACAGCGCCATGCAAATCCACGGTCTCTTCAAAAAAAAAAAAATAACACGCCTGAAAGGATCAAACCGGGGACCTCCTGCCTCTGGTTGCAGCGCGCTTACCAGTCCAGCTACGAAAGTTTATTGGATAGGCGATACTCGCAACCCTATTTAATAAGGGCAAACATGAAAAAATATCCCTTAATTAATCACTACTTGGTATGCTAAATCACGTCCTAAACGATTTTCTTTACGAGTATGGAGGGAGTAATCATTAGTGAAGCTTACCCTGTGTGGATTTCAATAGATTTAGACTTGGCATTGTACTTTAAGATTTAGAGTCCTACTCAGACATGTATTGAATTTTACTTGAAATGTATGAATCATACTATGTAATGAACATAGACAAGTAACCTAAGGGCAAGTCAAACCATTCCAATGATTTGACATGGCTCACATTATGTTGTCACGTAATTAGAACTGTAGCCTACCTAATGTTTGGCGGGCAAAGTTTGATAACCAACAAAACATGTGCTTAAAATAATGCAAACTTCACACAGTTGCACTAATGAATTTTGTTATTTAGAGGAAATTATCTTTGTTTCCTCTAGTGAACTCGACAACGGTTATCCAACGCTCACAATAGCCGGGGAATTCCATGCGTTCAAAATTTAGCACCGAGTAAATTACTCCTATAGTCCTATTAGTCCATCACGCGCGCCCTCCGCGCGCCGGCAAGGTAGGAAAGGAAATAAACGAGTTTTTTTTTCCACCCGATTCACTGCATAGATTGAACGGGGAGCGGAGAAATCCAAGCATTTTGTGGAGCACACGCAGAGCCGTGGGAAGAGGCAGCGCGGGGGAAGCAGCGGCGGCGGCTACCGGCATGGGGCTGTCTTGCCGCTCCGTGGCCGAGGACGTCCACCGCCGTGGGGCCGCCGACCATGGGGGCCCACGCGCGGCGCTGCGCAGCAGACCGGGGGCGCCGTCGCCCCGCCAGCGCGGCGCGCGAGGAGAGGCGAACCTGCGGGACGAAGCCGCGTCGGGGTGGCAGGCACGGCGCCGCCCACCTGCGGGGGCAGCGGAGGCCAGCTCGCGGACGTGTGGCACCGTCCAGCGCGACGGTGGAGCCCATGCAGCCGGATCTAGTGGAGACGGGGAGGCCTCGTGCTGGATCCGCCTGCTCGGCGCAGATCCACCGCCTCCGTTGTCGGCGCGAGGTCGACGCCGTGGTCCAGCTTCAGATCCGCCGCCGGGAGGGGCCCCACGAGCGGCCGCTTCAGATCCACCGCCGAGGTTGCTGACATGACCTCCCCGTCGTTAGCCACGCCCAGCACGGAGGTCCCTCCGCCGCCAGAGCCGTCCGCCGCGTTAGGGCCTCAGCTGGCTGCCCACGTAGCCGTGGGGACGACCGGCGACGGAGGGGCCAAACCCTAGGCCGTGCGACCCGCTGGCTTGCGTCGCGAGGAGAAAGCGACATGGTGGTGGTGGTGTTGGAGGAGGAGGAGGAGGAGTGTGGCCGCCGCCGCGCGGAGGGCTGGCCATCGCCGCGGCATCGCGCTGCAGTTCCGGCAGGGCCTCGCGCGGTGAGCCAGCAACGTTGACCCGCCCGGCATGCGGCGACGCGAGGGGAGGAGGAGGAGGAGAGCCTTGGCGCGTCGGGAGAGAGGGAGAGGGAGAGGGAGAGGAAGGGCTGGAAGAGGGCGGCGCGTGCGCGTGCGCGCGGCGCATCACTGGAAGGGGGCGGCGAGCGTCGCGGAGAGGTCGAGGGAGACGGGGTTTGGTTTCTTTTTTTTTACGGTACGACGGGAGGCTTCGAGAGGCAGCGGACGCGGTGGGAGCAGGTATTCCAAGGCGGGCACTGTAGAAACCGGTGTGAGCAACCAGGGCCGTTGATCTAAGAATCCAACGGCTGAAGTAATTCGGGTGACGTGGATGGCCTGAACGTTGGCCAAAGCTTCCTGCTTTGATATATAGAAATTTGGGTCCCTATAGTAAAAAGGAAAAAGGAAAAAAAATGCCTAGGCAGAGCTCCTTTGGGGTAAAGGGATCTCCATTGTGGTAAAAATAAGTATGGAATTTTCTTGGGGATAACCGGATAAGGACTCGCTTGTGGTACATGAGTATGGAATTTTCTTTTGTTTGACAAAAAAGAAGTGCTGGACTTCGAGCGCGCACGATTCGGCCACACGCGCCGGCTTCAGCCTCCAGGCGCGTTCCTCCCGTCCTCCGCTACAAATACTGAGGCACCCCGCAGACGATGGGCGCCAACACACACGGCTCTCAACAATCTCTCGGCAGGCCGCGTTCGTACGTCGCAACACCGCGTCCGCGTCCCCCACAGGCAGCAACGACGCCATGCCGGTCGAGCATGTCGTCGTCGTCGACAAGCGCGGCGGCGGCGGCGGAGGCGGTGGTCATGGTGGCCAAGGAGGCGGCGGTGGTCATGGAGGAGGAGGAGGCGGCGGAGAAGGTGGAGGTTCCGTCGTCGGCTCAAGAGGCTGGGGCTTTGGAGGCGCTGGGTACCACGGTCACGGCCACAAGTCGGCCTCCAGTGGCCGCGATGGCGTCTGGAAGGTGGGCGTCGCCGCCTCGGTTCTGGGCGCCGCCGCCTGGCTGCTGTAGGAGAGCTTGAGGGCCGGCCGGGGCATTAACTAGTGGCATCGCACTTGTTGTGTTGCCAGTTCATCGTGGTTACGTTTAGCATGCATGCACGTACGTGTGAATTTTAGTTTAGTCATCCGGTGGTTGGTTGGTGAAGCCTATTACTACTAGCATTAGCGAATAGCGATTTGTATTTTTGTCTGCGTGCAATTGCTGATGATCAGTTGACTTAGTAATACGGGACTTTGACATTCACATGAGGCAGGCGTGGAAACAAGCATGGTCGTAAGATCTCGTGTTTGGATCGGCTTGGAATCGAATCGAAATTTGAAATACATAGAACTGGGCATGATCCAAACTAGCTATTAGCCCAATCTGTTGAGTTTTACTACTGTAATTAGAAGAGCTTGTTGCGTGGTTAACGCTGGGACGAAACAAGTCCAGCAAAGCAACGTGTTAGTTGGATCAATAATAATCACATAACTCTAACTATATATACCATCAGGAGAGGCCTTCCCAATTAAATATACTGGAATTGATAAATCTGCTCCACCTAATAAACTAGTACTTCATGAAACCAGCCAAATTTACAGCCGAGGCAATTTCTTTTTGAAACTCAGCCGAGGCAATTTCTGCGAGAGAGAAGCAGACGGCGTGACGTCCTACGAAAATATCAGTGTCGTGCAGCTAGCCAGCTAGTACAATAAGGGCGCGTTTGGTTCACTGCCCATCGGAGCCAGGCTCGTAGCAGAGAACCAGGCTCTCTATGGCCAGGCCGAACGCATGCAAGGTCTCTGCGTTTGGTTACTTGCGTCAGTCCAAACAGGCTGCAGACAAACGCTGTTTGGTTGTCCGGTGCTGAGCTGATGACTTTTTTTCCGCGTGTAGCCTCTCCACATGCACCTCGTGTATCAGGCTAGCCTAGCCGTCGGAAAACGCTCGATTTCCCCGTATCTGCAGAGCCAGACTGAAGGACGCTTTTTGCACCACGCGGGCCAGGCCCAAACATCGGCACAGGTAACAAAACATTCGGTTGTTGCATCCCACGAGCCTGGTTGAGCCGCATACCGGGAACCAAACATGCCCTAAAGCACCATCTTGCAGTGGCAGCCTAGCACACGAGGCGAGCCCCCCGAGCGCTCTGCATCATCCCGTCCTCTCCCTCTCGCCCTCCTCGCGCTCTCGCCACTTGCTCCAACTCCAGCCAGCGCGCGCGCAGGCACACCCACCGCACCGCACCGCACCGAGGAGGCGAAGGAGAGCGGGAGGCCATGACCATGAGACGCGGGACGAGGGCGCCATGCGCGCTGGCGCTGGCGCTGCTGCTCTGCGCGGCCGTGCACTTCCAGGGCGCTTCCTGCCTCGCCGGTGGAGGAGGCGGCGGTGCCAGGGGTGGAAGCGTCGGAAGCGGTGGTGGAGGCGGCGGCGGCGGCGGAGCGGAAGAAGGCGGTGGCTCCGGTCCTGGCGGCGTCGGCGCGAGGACCGCCAACGCTGCAGGAGCGTCGAACGTCAACGGGGGCCGCAGCGACGCGGCTGGAGCATGGAGGGTGGCGGGCGCCGCACTCGCCGCGGCGGCGGTCATCGTCTGATGAGGATCGGACCTGCGTGTTGATCGCACGCACGCAGTCACGGTGTGGATGGGAGGCGTAATAATAATCCAAGGTTAACCCTACTAGCCGGGTGAGTTGGCTTAATTAATCAGCAGCAGCAGTATAGCCGGGTGAGTACGTACTAGCAGATCGGTGGATGCATCATGCGTGTGTGAGTACTCTACGTAGCATGCAGTTCTGGAATCTATCTACGCACAAGTGTGTGAGTAGCTGTGGGATTGTGGATTACTAGAACCCAGTTTGTGAACTGTGATCACCCACACCATGAGGGCCATGAGCCCATGAGTCATCATGGTCACGCGAATAAAAGCCCCCGTGTAGGTGCGTGTGGGTGTGGCAACGACTTCACTGTCACTGACTCACTGCTGCAGCCTGCAGAGTCCAGAATCTCAAAGTCCAGTGTCCTGTTCGCTTGGCTGATAAACCATGGCTGAAAGTACTGTTGACTGATTTGTTGTGAAAGAAAAACACTGTTTGTTGGCTGAAAAAGTACGACTTATAAGCCAGACGAACATGTCGTTGGCTTTACGCTCCGTGGGTACAACTGTACTAGCATGCAACTATCGGTTCATATTCTGACATGTTCTCTTCGGAAGCATCCCAAATCATCACGGACAATTAGCTCATCAGCTGTGATCTCTACTAACTGGAAACAAGGGAAATGTGCTAGTATTCGTTTTCCTAGACGACGAGACGAGGACAAATTTTGCTGCACAATCCCCGCCCCCGTCCGGCCGTCCCCACCATAACTCTTTTGCGGTCCATTTGACTCTTGTCGTTCAATAATGAGCATCGAAATTGTTTGGCTCCGCGACGGCTGCAGCTGGTGTCATCAGCGTTGTCTCCGCCAAGCGGCAAATGCAGGGGAGCACACCGCGCGCGCCGGCCTTCGGAGAAGCGTAGCTCGAGCTTCACGCGGGCGCACCGGTCGTGGTCGACGTCGACTCCGGTCCAGAGTCCAGCAACACCAGCTTGCTACTAGCCTACTAATGTTGTTAGCTAGCTAACTAGCCAACTGTAACTAATTTAAGGGAATTGCTATTAAACAGGCGCCTGATTTCTTCCAAATGTTCAGGCGACGTGTGATGGCCAACGGTCACAGGCTTCCTTCTTCCTTTCGTCAGCTCAGCACTTCAGTAGTAGATCGTGTCATGAACACGTCGCCTGAGAATGAGGACTCAGGCAACTGAACTTTAGGAGATGTGCTAATTTAATTAGGCTAGTGTGTATATATCCATGTGTATCTAAATATATGCCCTAAACACCGCACAAAAGCGCAACAGAGTAGCAATGTACGTCAATGCATGAATGAAACTAATAAATTCAGAAGAACCAAGATGTCGTGCTAAGCTCTAGAATATCAGATATATTCCGCCAAACATATGTGCCCGCCCTTGAATCGACAGGTTTGTGGTTGCCATGCAGAGCGTCCACACGCCACACGGCTAGCGGTCTCGCTAGACCAGCCGGCCGGCAAGCGGCAAACCCAAACGCAGATGCGACTGCGACCCTACCTGATCCACCGAAAGCAGCAGCTCTGCATCAGCACGCCGGTGCGCAACAATTTCCAGGTTCCTACCTTGCTGAGTGCCGAGTGACCACCTCCTGCGCCCCGTCCCATCATCATCAGTCCAAACTACAAACTTCCGAAGCATACACGACGTGTCACGTATTCACGTGTAGCCGAGCATGTGAGCCGGGACGAGGTGGAGGATCGGAGTAATACACTTCTGCCCTCCATTGACGATAGTTCTTTCGCTTAGCGAATGTAAAACACTTATTAGTTAGAACAAACCTGAATGGATATGGTGGATCAGCGGGGGAAGTATGTGCGTCGGGAAAAATAAAAATAAGTGTTTGGCTCAGTTTTTTTAGTGAAAATCAGGTCAAAAAACCATCAATTGGAAGAGTGCACCACTCATCCCGACCAACTTTGGAACACTACCCGAACACCTAACGACTTTGCGCTACTACTTGCTCAACCTTAAGCCAACTTGGTAAAAAACGATCCAACTAGCAACTCAACTGCACTGACAACCATCTAACAACTAAAGTAACTAAGAACATCTCAGCCCTAGAACCAACTAGCAAAAGCAACTATCTCTACCAAACAACACCGAGCATAACAACCCATAAAAAAACACTAGCTGCCAATGAGTACTTCCATCGAGCCACTTACTGCTCTTGGGTATTTCCATATCCCACTTTGGTTAGCTTGCCTCTCTTCTTGTTTTTTTTTTGTTTCCCCACTTCAGTTAGCACCGTGAGAGCATCCATGTTCGCCTTGGTGAGTGGACGCTCCAAATGTGTGCAAAAAATTCAAATTGGTCAGGTTCCTCTTGTGTTGTTGGTGGTGATAAATGTCCTAGCTTTTGACAGGCAACTTGGATTGCTCCTTTTCCCTATGTGGTTTTGGATTTCTTTGCTAACCTAATGCTTTTACCTTGTGGGGTAAAGATAGAGGGTCTTTGGTGGTGGGGCTTGAGGTGGTTCAGATGTGTTTCCTATTTCATGATCATTGTGTTCTTCCTTAGGAATTGGTTCTGGTAGTCGTGGGATTAGAGGGGCTGGTACAGATTTAGAATTTGAAGCTATAAAATTTAGCCCGGTTTTCAGGGAAAAGTATATTGTTTCGTCTAGTGAACTCGAGTACGGTTATCCAAATTCCATGCATTCAAAATTGGGCACTTTTACAATTACACTTACACGAGTAAATTACTCCTATTTGGGTTCCATATAGAAAAAAAGGGGAAAAAATATTGCTTAGGCAAACTTCATTTGGGGTAAAGGGATCTCCATTGGGGTTAAATAAGTATGGAATTTTCTTGGGGGTAAGGACTTGCTTATGGTAAATGAGTACGGAATTTTCTTTTGTTTGTCAAAAAGAGTGCTGTGCCTGGACTTTGAACACGATTCGGCCACACGCGTCGCGGCGTCGGCTCCAGGCGTTCCTCGGCTACAAATACTGAGGCATCCCAGACGATGGGCGCCAACACAGCTCTCAACAATCTCTCTTCTGGCCGCGTTCGTACGTACGTCGCAACACAGCGTCCACGTGCGCACGGCATGGCTCTCCCGCAGCGCCGCGCCAGCGTGCTCCTCCGCGTTGCCCTCGCGCTCGCGGCGATCGTCTTCAGCTCCGCCGACGCGGCCCGAGTTCCCAAGGCCCTTGAGGTCCAGGAAGCCTCGGCGGCCGACGGGCGACAGGCACAGGCCCCCACAGGCATCGACGACGCCGTGCGGCCGGTCGAGCATGTCGTCGTCGTCGGCAAGCGCGGCGGAGGCGGCGGCGGCCATGGTGGCGGAGGAGGCGGTGGTCATGGTGGCGGGGGAGGCGGCGGTCATGGCGGAGGAGAAGGCGGCAGAGAAGAAGGTGGAAGTTCAAGAGACTTTGGAGGCGCTGGGTACCACGGCGGGTACGGGAGTGGCCGGGGACCCAAGTCGGCCTCCAGTGGCCGCGATGGCGTCTGGAAGGTGGGCGTCGCCGCCTCGGTTTTGGGCGCCGCCGCCTGGCTGCTGTAGGACAGCTGAGGTCGGAGGGCCAGCCGGGGCACTAACTAGAGGCATCGCACTTTGTAGTTACGTTTAGCATGCACGTACTAGTATATACATTATTTTAAAAACACAAGTACGATATTTTGCCAAGCATGTATCAATAGAGAAGATTTGTATTAAATTTTAGAAAAGAACTAGATCATTTGCACTAAAATGCAAAAATATGCAAGATGATATTTTCTTAGAGGAAATATAAAAGATAATAAATATATTTCTTAGAGGAAAGACCCACCGACACTCAGGGCACATCAGTGTCAAAAACAAACTGTCGAATAACAAGGCCCACCGGCCCATGTGGGCTACTTTTTGCAAGACCGTGAGATCGTCACACGACACACACAGAACACCCTGAGCTGTAGATCGTCACGAGTAGGTTCCATGGCCGACATCTCGCATCACCGTGTCATACGTAAACCCAAGCGGCAGCAATGTGCTCAGACTGCACAAATGATCTAACCTTTCCCTAATTCCATTCACTCTATAGTTGGACACTTCCGAGTATCAGGATGGGGAACATCCGAAGACCACTGAAACAAGCACGATAAGTAGACATGTAAAGCTGCTAACAGCGCAACAGATGAACGGCGGTACATGCAACAAATAGCATTCCAACTTTCACCCTTTTTGCTATAGGTTCCGGTACTCATTCTAACTTTCACCCTTTTTCCTGTAGGTTCCAGTACTGGCGACAAGTCTTGATTTCCAGAGCTACAATTCGGAGGGAAGTAGTTCCTGGAAGAAGCTGTTCAGGTCATCTTTCTGTGTATCGAAGGCCATCAGTTTAGTCACTGCATCCTGAAATTTAACAAAGATTATTACATTCAGTTAGCACATCTTTTCCCCCAGTTTATATGTAACATCAGAATAGATGTTCTTTATCGTTAAATGTCATTGTGCGCCAAGTTACGCACCTGGTACTGCTTGTCTGTTGCTGTTAATTTCTCACTGGTCACGCGCCTCATAGGTTTCTTGGAATGTATGTCCTCCAAAACACTGTCAGCTCTCTGGACAACTTCATTTGGAACACCTGCTAACAGGCAAACAGGAGGACCATATTTAGAATTGCAGTTTAGAGTAACATGATATCCTATTTCAACATGTCAACGTGACAGTGTAACTTGTAGGTAAATTTTACATGGCGCGTCAACATGTCGATCACTTCACTATGACCGCAACTTTTAATTGAAACAAAACAATGATGACAATACCAATCTGAACAAAATAGTACAGTAGTTTATGGTTTCAATGAAAAAGTAATCGTGTTATCACAACATGCCAGGTGATTACAAGTTCGTCCAGGTACGTACCAGCAAGCCGTGCACAAGGCAGAAAAAAAAATGTTACCTTGTAACTGATTCAAAGGGATCCATAGCAATTGTTGGAAATGCAGTACGTAAGCTTACCAAAGCTTAAGAGAGCTTGCCCAGGTACAAGCCTTCATCATGTGCATTACAAATTAAGGAATTAGTACACAAGGAAAACAAAACAGTAACAAGAATAAAGCATGGCTGGTTTCTTGTCTAGTTACCGATAAAGGAATATGATATCTTCATTGCTCGTCTGTCCATCAGGATTCAGAACACTCATGGTATAACATTTGATATGTTCACACTGCAAATGTCTCAGATTTCTTCTTGTTATGAACAGGACTACACAAGACTGACTGAAAAAGAACCGGTTGTTTTAGCCCATCCCAACGATCAGATTTTTGCCTATGCACTCACACTGTCTTATAGCTATATTTATACCGTCTTATTATTATATTTACAATAATTTCTTCAGTATAATTTATTGGACAGAGTGATGTAATTTGAAAATAACACAAATATAAACCAAAATTTTCAAAACAAAGTTTAAATTATTTATATGGATTCCAGACATCAGAGAAATATATGTCAAATTATTCACAAATATCAAATGTCAGAGACAGCTCCTGGCACTCGATCCGCCCGACGTCGACGAGGACGCCGGCGTTGACTACATGGCCCGCGCGCAGTGGCTCTGCACGGCTGTCCTCGGCGCCAAAGACGGCCTCGTCTGAGTCGTCTCCGTGGCCTCCCTCATGATCGGTGTTGGCGCCGTGAGCGCGATGCGCAAGGCCAAGCTGGTGTACCCAGTGACGGACGTAGGTTTTTACCTCTGGGTATGCGCAGCAAAAAAAAATTTCTTATACAATTCGGTAAACCATATATAATTTGGTAAAACCATATTGTTATTCGGTAAAATCATATTCTAAAACCATATAAATTGTTTAAATGAAATACAAAATACTTTAAAATATAGTCATATAAGAGACTTACAATATTACTTGTTGATCCGTCGTTTTCTCAATGACATGAATGTCTCAATTATATCATCTTCATCAACTTAAAAGAAAATATCCCGCTCAATAAATGTTTGTAGACAATCATTCAGAACAATATCACCTAGCTTATTCTTTGATTTTGTTTTCACTATAACCAATGCAGAAAATACTCTTTCAACGCTCGCAGTTGTCACTGGTAAAACCAATACCAATTTGAGAAAAAACCCTTACCGACTGGTGCCGATGAACTTGCTGGAGTTCTGGACCTCGCGCGTCGCCCTGACGAGCCGAGCAGATCGCCGTCGCCACCTCGCCGGATCGTCGTGGGCTCGCGGCTTCTCCTTTCCCGTCGCGGCGTCGCCCTGAAGGAGCCAGGCAGGAGCAGATCGTCGCGGACTCGCGGCCAGGAAATCCCGCGGATCGCCGTCAGCCGTCGCCGTCTCCAACTCTCCCGTAATCCCGTCTAGTCGTCTTCTCGGCTTCTCCAGTTCTCCTCGTCCTCGATCGAGAATTCGAGATGTGTCACAGCGCCGCCCAGCAGTTACTCCGTCCGCGGAGTCCGCGCCTGCTAGGTGCTAGCGAGATCGCGGAACCGAGAGTCCAGGACGGAAGCCAAAGCGCCGATCGTTTCCTTTTTTTATTTTTTTTACATTGAAAACTTCTACCTATCTCTATGACTGGCGGACCCCAGGGTATACGGTGGCCCACCCTGCATACCCTGTGGGTCCGTCCCTGGGTGTACCATACGTAGTCGACTACGGCCCCGTTCGCTTCACTTAAAAAAGAAGGTGAAACGCTGTTCCGGCTGATTTGTTGCGATAGAAAAATACTATTCTGATTGAAAAGACAAGCTGAAAAGTACGGATTATAAGAGAAGGGAACGTGGCCCCCACGCTACTCCTTGTGTTGCCAAACGAACCGAAGGATTCTGGATTCATGGTGTTGCCGTACCATACGTACTCGGTACTCGTATTCTACTGCGACGCAGTGGCGGCGGCAGACGCCAGACCGAAGCGATCGAGCGGCAGACGCATCCAGCGGCAGAGGCAGCGACCCGTGCGCCAATCGTACGGCCAAAAAAACGGCTGTGGTTGCAAAACAACCGGATGACTGTTAGCAATTCTGAATGGGATACTAACACAGGATTTTGACATTCACAAGAGCCTTGGATCGATGTAATCGAATCGAAATTTTTAATTTTAAATACATAGAAGTGCCAGGCATGATACAAACGAGTAGCCCATCTGTGGTCGTTTTAATTAGCAGAACTTCTTGTTGCGTGGTTAAACCTGGGACGACGAAGACACGAAGCAAGCTCAGCGTGTTCGTTTTGCATCAATATATATGTAATCACAAAATTGTACTATTGCCGTCAGGAGAGGGTTTTCCAATATACTGGAACTGATCAATCTGCTCCACCTAAACTAGGTAGGAGTCCACGTACGAAACCAACTCAAATTATAGCTTGGCAACTTCTGCGTTTTTCCCCAGTATACGCAGCAGCACGCAGGGGGGGAAAAGCACACGGCGCGGCCGAAAATATCAGCGTGACATGCACGCGGCACATGATCGTGCTTCGTGCAGCTAGCCAGCTACAGTGCTACGCAGACCATAGGTTGCATTTGCAGGCTTGCAGCAGTCCTGCCTATGCCTTTAAGCTGGGAGTAGTAGCGCGCCACGACGCCACGACTCTCGCCTTGTCCACCCGTAACCGGCAAAGCCAACAAGAATCAAAAGCTAGTGAACGCCTCCCACATCCTCTCACTGTCGCCCTCCTTGCTCTGTCCACTTGCTCCAACTCCAACCAGCGCACAGGCACAGGCACCGCCACCGCCACCGCACCGCTCCGAGGAGACGAAGGAAAGCGGCGAGGATCGGAGGAGCGAGCGGTCGTTGGGCGGGAGGGTCGGAGGGATACCATGAGACGCGGGGCAAGGGCGCTATGCGCGCTTGCGCTGCTCTGCCTCTGCGTGGCCGTGCACTTCCAGGGCGCTTCCTGCCGCGGCGGCGGCGGCGGCGGTGGGGCAAGAGGCGGTGCTAGGAGTGGAAGCAGCAGCTTCGGAAGGGGCGGTGGAGGCGGGAGCTCCGGAAGAAGGGGTGGAGGCGGCCGCTCCGCCGGCTCAGGGGCCGCCGCTGGCATCGGCGCGAGGACCGCCGCTGCTGCGGGAGCGTCTTCGAATGTCAACAGGCGCCGCAGCGCCGCGGCTGGCGCGAGCGGCCGTGGCGCGTGGGCGGTGGCGGTCGCCGGCACCGCCCTCGCCGCGGCAGCGATCATCGTCTGAATCCAAGGTTATTAGCAGAGTGAGTTAGCTTAAGCAGCAGCAGTATATAGCCTGATACTGGTAGTAGTGTACCCTGGTATTAGCAGATGCAGATCGGTCATCGGTGGATGCATGTGTCATGTGTGACCGCGAGTAGGTACCATACTACCATGCCGTCCATGCGGTTCTGGAATCTATCTGCGTACAAGTGGGTGATCGAGTAGCTGTGGACTGTGATCACCCACGGCATCTTTTTCAAAGAACTATCGGTTCATGATCTGGCCTGTTCTTTTCGCAAGCATCCCAAATCACCATGGACATTATTGTCATGTCTTCGAAGGCTGTATGCAACTTGGATCGTGGCGCTAGCTCATCAGCTGTGATCTACTACTAATTGACGAGCTTATGACAGATTCTGGTGGGTTTCCCTACACGACGAGACGAGAATTTGCTGCACAATCCGCCAGTTAGAATTAATTAATTCTTTTGGGGTCCATTTGATTCTCTTGCCATTCAATAATGAATTAATGAGCGTCGAGATTTTCCACCCGTCACTCCGTCAGAGTCCGTGTCAGTCTGTCAGCGTTGCCTGATTGCCTCCGGCAAGCGGCAAACGCAGGGGAGGGGAAGGGGAGCCGAGAACCTCGCGGCCCTCGGAGAAGCAGAAGCGCAGCTCGAGCTCACACAGTCACACGGGCTCGCGCTGGCGCACTGGTCCACTCTAGCGACGCCAGCTTGCTACCGTTCGTCCAATACTTCTGCGGCGGCCTATACACCATAGACGCCAGTACACCACGCACCAAAAGGCTCTCGGTTGCTGTCACTGCCACTAGAGGCTGCCGTTTGCCTTATCTCACTAGCATTTGAGATAGATCCTGTTTGGAATAACTTATTTCAACCACGTTTTGAATCAAAGCTGGATTTCTACCACCACTAGGAACCACGGAGCAAAAAAACGTACCGTTTGGGGACTCTACGGCCTCGGCTTCGTATTCGACGCCACGCACGACGCGCTGCTCGAGCTCGAGGCCACCGCTCCTCCGGCGAGTCCCGAGTCACCGTGCTCCTCGTCTTCCCCTCTGCCACACGCTCCCATGCCGTCCATCGCCGCGCGCTCCGTTTGGGGAAGGAGACCGCGGCGGTGTGAAGGACGAGCACCACGCGGAGTTGGATCTTGATCGCCTGAGCTCGGGGAGGAGTGCGAGGGGGCTGGCCGCCGGTGCTCCAACCGGCGGGACACTCATCCGAGTGAAGGCGGGGCCCAAACGAGAGAACACAGCAGGCAGCAACGGAGGATGGAGGAGGAAGGTGCGGGCGGCTCGTCAGCTCCAAATTTGCGCTGTTTGGGGACGTTTGCTCGCTTTTCTCCATCAGAATTGGGCAAGAAGTAGCTCCAAACAGGGCCATAGTCCAGCAGCGCACTACCCCAGATCATTTCTTTCCCCGCGGCAAGGACCAGTCCCGTCGGCTGGGAACCTCCCGTCACGAGCGCTCTCTCTTCCCTGACGTTTACACTGAACCGAGGCAGATAGGAGTCTGCACCGTCAGAAACACGGCAGGCGCCCAACCAAAACCAAACTTGCGCGCTCCAAACCTCAGCATGGCCCACGCGTAAGCGAGGGATGGCAAAAAGAAGCGCGCGAATGGAAGGCGACGGGCGCGCGAGGTAAAACATTGAGACTTTTTCGCGTGTGTCGTTATAAAAGATCGTAATTTTTTTTGTGTCTCTGAAAAAAATTTAGCGGTCTTCAGCGCCACTACTCCAACTTTTTTTGTGTCCTCCATGTCACTTCTGTCAGTTTGGGCTCTAACGCTGTCAAACAGCAGGTGTGAAAAGACGAAAATGCCCTTAAGTTCAAATATGTTATTAATTTTTTTGAGCATCTTAACGACTTCAAATGAAAAAACTTAAAACTAGAAAGTTGTAGATCTCGTCGAAATCTATAATTTTCATATAATTTTTTTTCATTTAATTCCGCAAAAAAATAATATGATTTTTCTAAGATATATGAATCATATCAAATCATATTTTTTTTTTGTGAAATTAAATGAAAATAATTTTTATATGAAAATTATAGATCTCGACGAGGTCTACAACTTTCTAGTTTTGAGTTTTTTCATTTGAAGTCGTTAAGATGCTAAAAAAAATTAATATCATATTTGAACTTAAGGGCATTTTCGTCATTTCACACCTGCAGTTTGACGGCGTTAGAGTCCAAACTGACGGAAGTGGTATGGAGGACACGAAAAAGTTGGAGTAGTGGCGCTGAAGACCGCTGAATTTTTTCAGGGGCACACAGGGGATTACGATCTTTTATAATGACACACAGGGAAAAGTCTCTAAAACATTTCGTGAACCTTATCCTATCGCCTCACCTACCCGTCTTCTTCCTGTCCACAAGTTTGTTTCCTCTCTATCTCTCGGGCTCTCGGCAGACGGCGGCGAGCACAGCACGACGCGGCCTCCAGCGCTCCTGCGGCCTCCATCGGCTGCGACGCCACCCCGTCGGAGCGCCGCCCTCTTGCTCCCTCCGCCGGCCGCGCGGTGCGGCCCCTTAGCAGCGTCGGCCCGCCTCCGGCCGTCTCAGCTGCGGCGTGGAGATGTCACAATATAAACATTGTTGTATCTTGGAACCGAAGGAAATGTCACAAAATTTAAGAGTATACAGAGTACCATTAAGCATTGACACATGGATTTTTGTTCAGCTAGCTCCACATGTTTGCATTGCTTAACTCCAATGTCCCTGCTCAATGCTAACCTTTTCTTTCCCAGGTTCAGTGGATCATTGCAAACTGAAAGAGCTGCACTAGGAGCCTTTTGATGATAAATATGATAAAATGAATGTACTTGCTTGATATAGCACTGTATGAGATAGCCTCACATACCACAAGTTACAAGTAGTCATACAACCTGACATGCTTAAGGAAAAAGAAAATGAATGATAAGATTAGCATGGATCAGACTGACATCTCATCTGTGATTCTTCTAATTATTGTGCATTACTGCTTATTGTTAATTCCATACTCTGTACAACATTATAAATAGGGCTTAGTGTTTTAGGGCCTGTTTGCTTGAGACCGTGGCAACATTGAAAAAGTATTTGGTTAGATAGGATTTCAGTAGCATTTGCCACATCGTTAGGTGTTCCTTTGTGTACATATATTAGTAATGGGATGACAGATCTTGAAATTGTAACCCTTGGTCCTTATCCTGATTACGTTGCTCGGTGTTCCTTACATATAGGTATTGGGATGACAAATCCTGAAATTGTAAGTGCAGAACTGTCGATGTTTTACCACCGATAGCCTGCCACGGGGGTACCCGGGGCAGTATGTTCGGGCTTCGGCGTGTGCCGAACTCGATGATTAACGCAAGACACAGTCGATTTATCCTGGTTCAGGCCCTCGATCGTAGATCGAGTAATAACCTTACGTCCAGTCGGCCTTAGCCTTTGCGTTGGATTGATTGTCAAGTGTTGTGTTGTACAATCGTCCTCCCCGTCTTAGGAGCCCTGCCCTCCTTTATATAGTCAGGAGGTCAGAGTCCTAGTCGGTTTATAATGAGATATCCTAGTAGGATTGCTTAATAGTTATACTACTAAGATTACAGGGGAAGAATCCTAGTTAGACTAGATCTTCTCTGTCCTTTGCGGGGTATCCTATGGGTCCCGCATCGACAAGCCCCCGAGCACTTCATGGTTGAGCTCTGAAAGTCTCGCTCTGCTCCTTCAAGTCTTGTTGAGTAGGAACAAAATGTCATCCGAGTGCTTTCTGGAGTGAAACCTTGTAGCGCTTCTTGGGATCCTTGAGTCGCGAGTGCTTTTTTAAGAAAAAATACATCCATCTAGTTGTAGCCCCCGAGCCTCTTGCTATTTGGAACAAGGAGCTGGAGGATCTTGTCTTGAAGTTGCTCTGATTGTTCGTTGAAGTTTTTTTTTTAAAAAAGAACTCGAATATGGATCGTTCCGGGTTCTTTTTGTCGTGATGTCTTGAAGTGGTCTGTGTTGAGGAAATCTTTTGGTGACGTGCGCTTTTTCGAGGAAAAAGTGCACTCACTGAGTGTAGCCCCCGATCCTCTTGCTATTTGGAACAAAAAGTTGGAGGGTCTTGATCTTTTATGTTGTTTGAAGAATTTGTGTTCTGAAGTAGTTCTCGAGACTTGGATTATTTCGTTATCCGAGTAGTTTCGCGGCATGTAGCCTCCGAGCTTATGTCCGGGTTCTTTTTGTTTCAGGAAGAACTCGGATGCGAGGTCTTGGCGTATTCTTTGATAGTCTGCTGTTGCTAGATGTAGTTGTATTGTGGTGGTTGAGCGTAAATGCCTTTTGTTCACGGGTTGTACTGTGCTAGTATATTCTTCCGAATATGCCCGTCTTCGAGTACTGCTTCTTCTCGCCTGAGTCGTCCATTACTGAGTCCTGTCTTTTCACTATGTCCTTTGTTGGTCTTATTTCGTTGGTGCTCCTGGTCCATGTGCGCCGATCCTTTGGCCTATAAATACCGTCCCGGAGTGCTTGTTTTCATCCATTGGACATTCTGTTGAAACCTTCTTGGTTGTGAACATGGTAGTTTGTGAAGTAGAGCAGCCCCCGGGCGTATTTTGTAGTTCCTGTGTGTCTTGTCGTAGCTGGAGGAAGTCTTGTGATAGGGATTAGAGGTAGGCTAATCCCGCGACAGCATTGTGCCAGGATGTACGTGGTGGTAGTTGGAGGAAGTCTTGTGATGTGGGCTTCGTTCCTTCATCCGGCAGTTCTGGGTTGATCCTCGTCGCCTGTCTTGAGACCGTCCGGTGCAGATCAACACCATATCCAGCATCACATCGGTCTTGGGTAGACAGATGCCCGCCGGCCTTCTCTGCTCCATGTTGCCCTACCGTGCTGCCGATTTCCGCCTTGGATGCACTGCGTTCGTCCTTTGAAGAAAACAGTGTAGCTGATGGCGGTCTGTCCTTCCGAGTAGCAATTTGGGACACGTAGTCGTTCCAGAGCCTAGTCGTGTCCGTGTTCCTCTTTGCTACTTTGCTTTTCGTGGTGCCGAGTTCGTTGGGTCTTGTAGGGTTTGTAATCTTCTATTTTTGAAGTCGCTTGTAATGTAACGAATCTTGTCTTCTGAGTTGTCTTTGATTCTTCTGTTGTGATCCCTGTCATTCATGAGACAACCGAGTTCCTTCTTACATAACCGGGTTCTTTTGTTACTCGTGAGGTAGCCCTTTCTTTCTTCTTGGTTCAACGAGTTGTTCCTGTGGTCATCTGATAACCCTGCTGTGTTGCTGCGCGGATAAGTCTGAAATCTGCCTGTTGGTTCGTACCGTTGTGTGGATTCGTGCCCTCCGTCATTTTAGCTGCGTCGGTAAATGGACCGTTGTTTTCCCACGATGTGCTTTAACGGGCCTTATGGGCCGTTTGTATCACTGAGAAATCTATTTAAAGACCTTTTATCTTCTTTCCCTTGTCACCCAGCTCTTTCCTTTAAACCCTAGTTCTCAGAAAACCGCCGCCGTCATTGTCGTTATCGCCCGAGCTCCATCGTTCTAGCTTAATCCTCCTTAGCGCTTTTGTTGCTTCCGCCAATTCATGGGAAAGAAGAAGACCGCAAGCAAATCTCAGGCGACTTTTGTGGACGAGGAGTCGTCGCTTTCTTTGATCGAAAACCAGGAGTTCGTGGCCATGAGGGCGGCTCAGAAGGTTTGGCCGGCTCCAACAACCAGCGAAGACCAGCTGCGCGAGCTCGTTAGTGATGACTTGATCCAGAACAAAGTCATCGCTGAATGGAGAGTTCCGGGCGAGCATCGGGTTCCGGCCCTGGGTCCTGGTGAGATTGTCCTTTTTGTCTCTTTTGTCCGCGCTGGTCTCTGTCTCCCTGCTTCTGTCTTCCTTCATCAGTTTCTTGGGTATTTCGGGGTTAGTTTGAACCATCTAACCCCCAATGCCGTTCTCCATCTTTCTGTTTTTGTCCATCTTTGTGAAGCCTTCCTTGGGATTCCTCCTTCTCTATCTCTTTTTCGTTTTTTCTTTCGCCTGAAACCTCAACCCCGCCGCGAGGAAACCAGTGTCCTTGGCGGTTGCGGGATTCAGTTTCGCCAGGGTCTTAAAATCAAGTTTTTTGATTATGACCTGGTCGATTCTGTCAAGGATTGGCGCGCCGAGTGGTTTTACGCTGCCAATTTGATCCCTTCTCTTGTTGTCCACTCCGGATCTGGTCCTGTGGCGAACGACCGGTGGGACAAAAAGCTTGAGTCTCCTGCTGAGATTCAGGCGATCCAACCTCTCCTTGATAGGATTAGTACGCTGAAACAGCAAGGATTGACCGGCTTTGGTATTGTCTCAAGTTTTCTTCGCCGTCGGGTTCAGCCCTTGAAAGAGCGGGGACATCTCGGCTTTGAGTATTCTGGGGCCGAGGATTCTTCGCGCATGGTTCCAGCTCTTGAGCTGACCGGTGAGGAGGTACTCGAGCGTCTCCAGAAGATGCTGAAAGGAGTGAGCGTCATTCCTCCTGCCGTCCCTGAGTACTCGGCCAACAACCCGCCCCCAGCTGTGAGTTGTCTATCCTCCTTTTTCTTTTTATTTGAGTTCTTTATGTACTCTTTCTGCGTCCGTTCTTGCTTAGTTTTTCTTCGTCTTGGTGTTTTGTCTTTTCTTTGTAGGTGCTCGGTCGGAACTTTGTTGATCCGATCCGCCTTGATGTTCTCCCTGCTGTGGCGGAGGCTGGGGATCATTTAGCCGGTACTTCTGTAATTAGTAAGTCTCAAACTTTTACAGCCCTTCCTGGGGTATCTTTCAGATCTGATGATGTATATGAAGAGTATGTTCCTCGTCTAGTCCCTCGCGGCCCTCGCAGCGTCCCGAAGAGGGGGCGAATGGACGGGTCTTCATCTGGCTTGCCTGTCTCCAAGAAGCCTCGCAAACCAAGTACTCCTTCAGGTACTCCAGTTGTTGCTAGCATGCTCTTAGGTGAGCACATTTAGTACTCTTTGTTCTTTTATTTTCATGTTTCTCTCTTGAACCGAGTACTTTTCGTCTCTTTTTCAGCGGGTGCTCTGGTTTCGCTGGCTGAGGAAGAAGAGGATGATGAAGTTCCTCTTATCACGCGGTGGTGAGTTGTTTTTCATATTCTTGTCGCATTGAATTTCTCCTCTTTGTTTTTAATCTTAGTCTTGAACTTTTTTGAAGTAATCGGAGGTCGGGTGTGAGTTCTTCCGATGCTCTTGCGCCGACTTCTTCTGAAGCTCCGGGGTCGAGTTCTTTGGCTTCTTCTGCCCCGAGCTGTACTGCTCCTCCGGTGCGGAGTTCTTCCACGGCTCCAGCTCCGGCTTCTTCCGTGGCTCCGTTGTTGGCTGTCCCGCTCCCGTCGCTGGGTGACGGGGACGTCTTCGCCGTCGTGGTTCCCCCTGCGAGGCCTTCTCTTGGCTTCGCAAGGAAAAAAGTAGTCAGGTGAGTAGATTCTTGCTTCATCTTTTTGGCTTTTATCTTCCTTCCTCTGGTTCTTATTGGTGCTTCCTTTTATCACTTTTTCAGTGCTTCGTCTTCTTTAATTTCTCCATCGACTTCTTCTCTGCTTCCCGCCGTGCCAACGAGTTCTGAGCCTCGAGACTCACAACATTCTATTGATGAAGTTGCGGCAGGGGCTTCAGAGCTACCTGGCGGAGTTGCGGGCTTGGTCGCTCCGGAGGTAACCGTGGCCGTCGCGCTGAGTTCTTCTGGGGATTTGGCTCCGGCTTCCCTGGAGGTTGCTCTGGTCGCTCCTGCTTCGCCCCGGCCGGCTTCTCTTTCCCCTTCTTTTGCCTCCGGCGGCCCTTCTCTGTCCGATGACGTGGTGCAACAATTCGATGCCACTCATCGGTTATCGGAGCTGACCGCAGCCTGGGGGAGCTTGTCGACCCTCGCGACTTCTTTTGGTGAAAAGCTCCAGGTAAATTTTACTGCCACTTTTCTTTTGCATGCTTGTTTTTCTTCTATCCTTACGCCCCGTTTCTCTTTGCCTCTTTCTGCTCAGTCTTTTTCTCATGATCATTCTGGCTTCTTTTTCTCATCTGAAAATGAGAGGAAGTTGTCTTCGGAGGTGGACGCTCTGAAAGCCGATCTTGGCCTTCTCCGGGCTGAGTTGGAGACAGAGCGTCAGTTGCACCAAAAGGAGGAGAACGCCCTTCGCGCCCGGGTTGTGGAGACGGAGAAACAGAGAGATGCTGCGGTGGAGTCTGCGAAGAATGAAAACAAAGGTGCCGCGGGTTCTGTCTGTTCCTTCTTGTATTTTGACTTCTTTTTCTGCTGACTTGTTCTTTGGTGTTCTGTTCTAGCTCTCCGAGTTGAGAAACAGAAGCTCTCGGAGAGTATTGATGAAATGAAGGCCCTTGTCCGTTCTAGTCATAATAGAGCTGAGGAGGTAAATACTCACGCTGAGGAAGAACTCGCCCTCGCTAGGCTGATTAGGCGTGGAGCTGACAGAGATCTTGTGCAGGCCCAAAAAACCATTGAAGGCCTATCTGGGAAGCTGGCGACGGCTACCGAAAATTGGAATGCCTTGTGGAAATCTTTTCGTTCGGTAGCCGACGTCCTCCGGACTTCGGCGGATGACGGGCAATCTTGGGCGCAGTTCATTCCTCGGATTCCGACTCGTTTCCAAGAGTTCGCGAAGAGGTGCGCCCAAGTATGTACCAAAAATGTGCTGGCCCAGGTCCGGGTCCTTGCTCCGGAGGCGCCTCTCTCCAAGATAGCGGAAGAAGCTAAAAGCCAAGAATATCTTGACGCCGTTGAAAAGATGGAGCCTGAGGTCGAAGATCTAGCCAGTAGGATTGTAGATGGTCTAAATATTGACCTTTCCCTCTCTGATGACAATGCCTGACTCGCTTGAGCATCCCCTTGTAATATTACACTCCTTTTTAAATGAAGATTCTTTATTCTTGTTGATGTATTCTTTGCTTGGGTGCGGTTGAAGTTATTTGACTTGTTGAGTGCCTTGTTCTGTTCCCGTCTCTGCTCCGCAAAACGGCTCTATGTGTTATTCTTACGGGGCCCCTTGATTTGTCGGGTACTTTTATCGTTCCTTTTGTGATTCGTCGAGTGCTTTGTCCGTGTGATGACTTTGTTAGATGTAGATCTTCACGTTAGCAACCTTTCACCCGCACTATGTAAAACGACTCGGTATAGAATGCAGCTTTGATAAACTTCGGCATCCGAGTGCTTTCTTGAGTGGTGCTTGTGCTCTTTTGAAGAAGAAGTACATCCATCTGGTTGTAGCCCCCGAGCCTCTTGCTTTTCGGAACGAAGTGCTGGAGGGTCTTTTAAAGTTAGACTTCGGTCGACTTGGCCAATTTGCTTTTTGTTTCGGGTGTTAGCTTTTAGCTACCCTCATCGGCGAGCTCAAGTTTCTTTCACTATAGGAGCAACTGTTCATGGTCATTATGGAAAAATCCTTTACAAAGGAGATAGGTTAGTTACGTTTATATATGAAAAATCGAGATCCAGTGATATAACGCAAGGTCTTCCAAAAGTAGAACAAATCTTCGAAGCGCCATTTTGCTTTTTTGTTTCGGGTGTTAGCTTTTAGCTACCCTCATCGGCGAGCTCAAGCGTCTTTTCAGCTATTTTGCTCTCGGCCGGGATGCTCAGGCATGTTTTCAGCCATTTTGCTTTTTCGGGTGTTAGCTTTTAGCTACCCTCATCGGCGAGCTCAAGCGTCTTTTCAGCTATTTTGCTCTCGGCCGGGATGCTCAGGCATGTTTTCAGCCATTTTGCTTTTTGTTTCGGGTGTTAGCTTTTAGCTACCCTCATCGGCGGGCTCAAGCATCTTTTCTGCTATTTTGCTCTCGGCCGGAATGCTCAGGCATATTTTCAGCCATTTTGCTTTTTGTTTCGGGTGTTAGCTTTTAGCTACCCTCATCGGCGGGCTCAAGCATCTTTTCTGCTATTTTGCTCTCGGCCGGAATGCTCAGGCATATTTTCAGCCATTTTGCTTTTTGTTTCGGGTGTTAGCTTTTAGCTACCCTCATCGGCGGGCTCAAGCATCTTTTCTGCTATTTTGCTCTCGACCGGAATGCTCAGGCATATTTTCAGCCATTTTGCTTTTTGTTTCGTGAAAACAACTCGTTGGAAGTCATGACAAGACATGCTGTGGATGAATATCATCTTTATTGATCATGAGTATAAACTAATACATATGTTTTTGAAGAGTATTGTCTTTCGTTGATTGTGAACGTAGGTCCCTTGTGGCTTGCATGTCTGTTTTTTCCTGAGTTGTTTTTATGCATGGAATCTTCTTAGCTGGCTGATGTGCCATGTATTGCTGACTTCTTTTCCATCTTCGGTCATTAACTTGTATGTGCCGGGTCCGGTGACTTTTGTGACAATGAACGGGCCTTCCCAAGGACTGAGTAGCTTATGTCGTCCATCAGTCTTTTGTATCCTTCTTAGCACTAAGTCTCCAACTTGTAGTGATCGAGGTTGGGTACTCTTGTTGTAGTGCCGTCTTAAACCTTGTAGGTATCTAGCTGATTGGAGGGTAGCGTTTATTCTGATTTCTTCTGAGCTGTCGAGTTCTAATCTTCTTGTGTGTTCTGCTTCTCCTTCATCATATTGTTCTATTTTTGGGGATGTCCAGATCAAGTCGGCGGGTAGTACGGCCTCTGACCCGTAAACTAGGAAGAAAGGTGAGTGGCCTGTTGCTCTGCTTATTTGAGTTCGTAGTCCCCACACTACTTTCGGTAGTTCTTCAATCCATTTGGACCCATAGTCCACTAGTTCTTCGTATAACCTTGGTTTTAATCCGGCTAGTATGAGTCCATTACCTCTTTCTACTTGTCCGTTGGCTTCTGGATGTGCAACGGACGCATAGTCTATACTGAAACCACAGTCTTGAGCCCAGCTTTTGAATTCTGTAGCTGTGAAGGGTGAGCCTAGGTCTGTGATGATTCGATTTGGCATGCCGAAGCGGTGCATAATGTCTTGGATGAACTCGACTGCTTTTGTCGCGCTGTATTTCGCGAGTGGTTTGTATTCAATCCACTTGGTAAACTTGTCGATTGCCACAAAGATGTACTCGAAGCCGCCTTTTGCTTTTTTCAGGGGTCCTACTTGATCTAGCCCCCAGCAGGAAAAAGGCCAAGCGGGTGGGATGCAGATAAGATTGTGAGCTGGTACATGGGCTTGTCTTGCAAACATTTGTCAACCTTTGCATTTTCTGACAAGCTCTTCTGCGTCTTTCAAAGCGGTTGGCCAGTAGAATCCGGTGCGAAATGCTTTGCCAACTAGTGTCCTTGAAGCGGCATGATTTCCACAGCAACCTGAGTGTATTTCGTCTAGGATCTCTTTACCTTCTTGAAACGAAACACATTTTAGGAGTACTCCTGATGATGCTGCTCTTCTGTAAAGTTTATCTCCTACTAGAACGTAGTTTTTGCTTCTGCGAATGACTTGGGTGGCTTCTGCCTTATCTGCTGGTAATTTGTTTTCTTTGATATAGTCGATGAAAACTTGAGTCCATGAAGTGTTGATTATCAAGATCTGAACGCCTTTAGCCTGAATTTCATGTGTTGTTTCACCGGGTTGTTTGATAGAGGGAACTGATAGCTCTTCTATGAATACGCCGGGTGGAACCTTTGCTCTGTCTGATCCGAGCTTGGCAAGGACATCTGCTGCAATGTTGGAATCGCGTAGAACGTGTAAAATTTCTAATCCTTGGAAGTGTTTTTCAAGTTTCCGTATTTCGGCACAATAAGCACCCATGTTTTCTTTGGTGCAGTCCCAATCTTTGTTGACTTGGTTGATGACCACTGCTGAGTCGCCGTATACGAGTAATCTTTTTATTCCGAGGGTAATCGCGACTCGTAGCCCGTGGATGAGGGCTTCATATTCTGCTTCGTTATTTGTAGCTTGCCATAATATCTGAAGGACGTACTTGAGTTATTTTCCTTCTGGAGAAATGAGGAGAACGCCCGCTCCGGCCCCGCCTAGTTTGAGTGATCCATCAAAGTACATCTTCCAATGGTCGAGGATTGTATCTGATAAGGGCTGTTGAATCTCTGTCCATTCGGCCACGAAATCGGCGAGGGCTTGAGATTTGATTGCTTTCCGTGGGGTGAAATTGATGTCCAGAGCTCCAATTTCAACTGCCCACTTGGATATGCGCCATGTGGCGTCTTTGTTGTGTAGGATGTCTCCGAGTGGAAAATCTGTCACTACAGTAATCTTGTGGCTTTCGAAATAATGGCGAAGCTTCCGAGAGGTAATGAGTAAAGCGTAGAGTAGTTTTTGTACATGTGGGTACCGGATTTTGGATTCTGACAGTACTTCGCTGATGTAGTATACTGGACGTTGTACTTTATACGCACGCCCTTGTTCTTCTCTTTCTATGACTATTGCTGTGCTGATTACTGTGGGAGTTGCCGCGATATATAGCATCATATCTTCATCTTTCTTTGGAGGTGTCAGGATAGGCGATGAAGTGAGGTATTCTTTAAGTTTTTTGAAAGCTTCGTCGGCTTCTATTGTCCACTCGAACTTGTCTGTCTTCTTTAGTAGTTTAAAGAAAGGCAACCCCTTTTCGCCGAGTCTTGATATGAAACGGTTGAGGGCCGCCATGCATCCTGTTAGTTTCTGCACATCTTTGACACTTCTAGGTGGGCCCATTTCTGTTATGGCTCGAATTTGCTTGGTGCTGGCTTCAATCCCGCGCTGACTGACCAAAAATCCGAGTAGTTGCCCTGAGGGAACTCCAAATACACATTTATTTGGATTCAATTTCCATCTCCATTTCTTCAAATTTTCGAACGTTTGCTGTAAATCTTCAATTAGGGTGTCTGGGTCTTTTATTTTCACCACCACGTTATCCACGTATGCTTCCACATTTTTACCGATTTGATTCTCAAGGCAAGTCTGGATAGCTCTTTGGTACGTGGTGCCAGCGTTTTTTAGTCCAAATGACATGGTCTTGTAGCAGTAGGCACCAAACGGGGTGATGAAAGATGTTTTGCTCTGGTCTTCTTCTTTTAGTGCGATCTGGTGATACCCTGAATAGCAATCGAGAAAAGATAATAACGCAGATCCTGCTGTCGAGTCAACTATCTGGTCAATGCGTGGTAGTCCGAACGGATCTTTTGGGCAATGTTTGTTGAGATCTGTGTAATCGACGCACATGCGCCACTCGTCCGTGTTTTTCTTCTGTACAAGGACCGGGTTTGCTAGCCAGTCTGGATGTAGGATCTCCTTGATGAATCCGGCTGCCATCAGTTTTGTTATTTCCTTTTTAATTGCTGCCTTCTTGTCGGGTGAGAATCGTCGTAGCCGTTGTTTTACAGGTTTGGAGCTTTTGTTAACATCAATTCTGTGCTCAGCCAACTCTCTTGGGACTCCTGGCATGTCGGCTGGCTTCCAAGCGAAGATATCTTTGTTGTCCCGAAGAAAGTTGGTGAGCGCGAGTTCCTATTTTTCCGAGAGGTGAGCACTGATAGTTGCTGTCTTGGAGGTGTCGCCCGTGCCTAAGTCGATTTGCTTGACATCGGCTTCCTTTGGTGGTGCGATGATACTGGGTTTTTTAGCTGGTATTTCTAATTCTTCTTGGCTTGTTTCTGCCGCGATTGTGGCTATTTCTTTTCTCCCATTGTCAGCTTGTGCTTTGGCTGCAATTTGGATCGCCTGAACGTCACAGTCAAAAGCGCGTTTTAAATCGCTTCGAAGAGAAAGGATACCGTGGGGTCCTGGCATCTTAAGCAGTAAGTACGGATAATGTGGTATTGCCATGAATTTGGCCAGTGCTGGACGTCCCAGGATTGCATGATATGATGAATCGAAGTCGGCGACTTCGAATTTGATAAACTCTGTTCGGTAGTTTGAAGGAGTTCCAAAGGTAACAGGTAAAGTAATTTGTCCGAGTGGCATGGCTGCTTTGCCGGGTACTATTCCGTAAAAAGGTGTGCTTGTTGGTGTAATCATCCCGGCGAGTTGTAGTCCCATTTTTCTTAGAGTTTCTGAAAAGATGATGTTAAGCCCAGCTCCTCCATCGATTAGTACCTTGGTGACGGTCATGCCAGCTATAGTCGGATCCAGAACCAATGGATAATGACCTGCGTTTCCCACGCTAGTCCATTGGTCTTCCCTGGTGAATTGGATAGGATACTGTGACCAATTGAGGTATCTTGGTGTAGCCGGTTCTGCTGTCATAATGGTCCGCAGTGCTAGTTTTTCTTGATGTTTGCTTCTGCAATCCGGAGCCCCTGAGAAAATCACTGCTACCGTTCCTCTAGGTTTTTGGAATCCTTTGTCCTCGTGGTCGTCTTCTTCTCTTTTCTGATTGTCATCTTTGGTGTCTTCCTTTCTATCTTTTCTTGTGTATCGATATTTGAAAGCATAGCAATTTCTGATGGTGTGCCTCCCGCTAGGGTGCAATGGGCAACGTATGTTTTCAATGTCATCATATCTTCTGGGTTTGGTAAACTTCTTTGATTTGTCGGCCATTGCCACAGTATTGTCTGGTCTACGTTTTCTTTCTTGATGTCTGCTATTTCAATGATTTTGCTTGTCCGAGTTGTCCTGGTTGTTTCTGTCCGGGAACCTTTCTCGTGTTTTTTCTTCTACGGTAATCATTTTTTCCACTGTTCGTCTGAATTCTTCATTGTTTCTCGGATTTTCTTTGCAGAAGTCTTGGAATTGCCACCTAGCCATGATTCCGTGAGAGAAAGCTTCAATTACTTCTCGTTCGGTTATGTCATGCACTTGAGCTCGTAGTTCGCCGAATCGTCGATAGTAATTTCTGAGACTTTCACCTCCCTTTTGCCTGAGTCCTTTTAATTCTGCATGGGTGATTGGATGTGTAATGATTCCTGCAAAATTCTCACAAAAAGCTTTTTGCAAATCCTCCCAATTTCTGATAGATCCTGGGTTCAGTTTGTCGAACCATTGGAGAGGCATGGCTTCCAGTGCCATGGGAAAGAACAGGGTTTTGATATCGTCATCTCCTCCGGCTAGTTCAATTGATTGTGAATATATTCTGAGCCATTGCCTTGGTTCAGTTTTGCCATCATACTTGGAGTGGTTAGACGGTTTGAATTTGTGAGGTAATCGTACCAATGCAAGCCTGTTCGCGAAACAGGGGAATCTGTCGTGTGTCTTAGTTTCTTTGAATTCGGATTCGGCACCTTCTTCTGGCCAGCTGTCGTTCTGACGGGAATGATCTTGCGAGATTGTCTGGGTAGGTACCTTACTCCTAGTCTTCCTTGGTTGCTCAAATCGGTGGCCCTGATTATGTTCCTTCCTACTTCCTTCGTCATGGCTTCCACTCGGCCCAAGTCTTTCGAAAGCGGATTTCCTTTGATTTTGATCTTCTTGCCTGTGGGTTATTGATCTTGCGGGTAGTCTTGATCGAGCTCTCTCTTCATGCGTTTTCGGGATCGTCGATCGGAGCAAGTCCTGGAGCTGTTCATACTTCTCACTGGGGTGTGAAGTTTTTTCGAGTTCTTCTAATGCTTCTCGAATCTTATCGTAAGGTGTATTCGCCGTGCGTCTCCCCTCGACTTCTCGTTGCGATTTTCTTTTGTCGTACTCAGCCAATTCTGACTCGTATCTTATCCAAGCTTCCTTGCGCTGTCTAGCACGGTGTTGACGCCCTTGCTTTAACTTGTTTTTTCTTTCTCTAGCTTGTTTCTGACTATCTGTTTCTCCGTCGTAGCCTTGGGCAAAAGGTGATATGTTGGATTCTGATTCATCTGATGATCTGACATCGGGTGCTTCTGGGGGATTTAATGGTGATCGCGGTCGTCGAACCATGAGTACTTCTCGCGCATGAGTCGTTCTGTTATTGGCGTTAGTTTTTATGCTGTCGGAGTTGCTAATAACTTTAGCGGGTGCCTCGGTGTCGTAAATCGAGTCTCCTTCTTGGTAGGGTAGAATTGCTGTCGTCGTCGTGCCGACTAGTTGGGTACTGCTGTCTTCAGGAATAGAACCCGGCCAGTGGATGATGCAGTCTTGGGATGTTATTGTTAGTACGAGGCCTTCCTGAGCTCCTGTCAGTGGTATCCCGCATCTTGGATTGAAAGATCTTTCGAACTGTCCTTGATAGGATTTTGCCATGTTGTCGAGCCCAAATGGAAAAGAACTCGACTTCTTGGAAGAACTCTGAGGGTAATCCGAGTTGTTTTGGGATGTGCTCTGGAATCTTGCCGAAAAAGAACTCGGTTTCTTGAAAGCACTCGGATAAAACTTCGCCTTGATGTTTGAATTCGAGTCGGATACGAGTGGCCGTGAAATCTGATTTGAATCGGATACTGTGATCTGTGCGAATCTTCTGGTGAGCTGATCCGCTGTTTTTGATGAAACATGAAATTCTTTATGATGATCTGGATCTCTGAGGAGATGGCCCTGAAGGTTGCCGTTGTTGTCTGCCTCGCAGATCCATGAGCCGAAGATGAAAGTTGATCCCGTCGGGAAGATTATGTTGTCGAGGTCCATCGAGTTCTCGGATGCAAAGTCGCCGAAGGCCCCTACCTGGCGCGCCAGCTGTCGATGTTTTACCACCGATAGCCTACCACGGGGGTACCCGGGGCAGTATGTTCGGGCTTCGGCGTGTGCCGAACTCGATGGTTAACGCAAGACACAGTCGATTTATCCTGGTTCAGGCCCTCGATCGTAGATCGAGTAATAACCTTACGTCCAGTCGGCCTTAGCCTTTGCGTTGGATTGATTGTCAAGTGTTGTGTTGTACAATCGTCCTCCCCGTCTTAGGAGCCCTGCCCTCCTTTATATAGTCAGGAGGCCAGAGTCCTAGTCGGTTTATAATGAGATATCCTAGTAGGATTGCTTAATAGTTATACTACTAAGATTACAGGGGAAGAATCCTAGTTAGACTAGATCTTCTCTGTCCTTTGCGGGGTATCCTATGGGTCCCGCATCGACAAGAACCTAATTTTTCCATCCTGAATTGAAGTAGTGTATGGCATACAGAGGTCTTAATTTGTTTTGGGAGAAAATTTTGTGGTTTTTGAAATGTGCTTCCAAAAAGATGTATTTTTTGGGCTCTTGCATTTGTACCCTCGTTTTATATCAAAATTGTGATTTTGCCCCTATTTTTTTTAACTCTGTGAATTTGCCCCGCGTTTTCAAAACGAAGCACCACTTTGCCCCTATTCCGTCATCCTCACCTAACGGTATTAACTTTTATACAAATGACAACTATGCCCATGTGATTTTGCCCCTAGTTTTTATGGTTGTTTGTGATTTTACCCCTGATTAGGAATAAGACATTTATATTGTATTTTAACAAAAAATGGTTATATTTTACCAAATATATTTAGCACAATTTAGAATGATTTCAAATTAATTCATCCTCAATAGGCCGCTGCTCCTGTCCCAGCGAGGAACCAGCGCCTTCCTCTGCTTCTTGAGGATGCCGAGCTGCTCTCGCCCTGCTCACACACTCTCGCGTGCTCTTCGCTCGTCCTCGCCCTGTTCTCCCTCTCTGGCTGCTGCTTGTCGTGGCCGCGTCGCCTTGACTTGCTCCTCGTGCCGTCGACCCTGACGCGCCCTCGCTGCCTCTACGCGCCGCAGCTCGACGGTGCCCGCGCGCGACTCCCTCCCTGCTCCTCTGTCGTTGCGCAGCTACCCGGGCTGCTGCCTCGGTCGCCGGCGCATGCCATGCCCGCTGCCCCGTAGAAATCGCCATGGCCGCGCCCGCCATCGCAGCGTCTCACGCCTGCCGTTCGCCCTGCCCCTGCGGATGCGCTGGACCGAAGCCCATGGCGCTGCCCCTCCGGAGCCGCTGTTGCCCCACGCACCGTTCCGCCGTGTGCCCCGGGAGCGTCGTCGCTGGGCCACCATCACTGCGCCTTCCGCTCCCATCGCAGCTTCACCTCCATTGCCCAGCGCCCGAGCCCCGCTACGCCCCTAGCGCCACCGCCGCGCGCAGCTTCGCCTTGCCTCCGTCGAGCACCATGCACCGCACGCGAGCGTGCCGCACCCCGCTGTGGCCACGCCCGCCGTACCGAGCCGCAAGCGCTCCGCCACGGCTGTGTCCGCCGGTGCCGGCTCTTCCCCACGCGCGAGGCTCCCTTGGTTTCGTGCTGGTGCCACGGCCCCAGCTCTTGCTGTCCCCCCCACGCCGTTCGCCTCGCCTCGCTCCTCCTCGCCACCGTGGCCGCTTCCTCTGCCGACACCGCGCACGCGAGCGCGCAAGTCCACAGCGTCCCCGGGCTGCATGGACCCGCGCCGCTCCACCTCCACCGTCGCTGCGCCTTCCGCAGTTGCCACCACGACAGCGCGGCTCATCTTCCCCTTGCCGCCGCCGCCTGCCGCCTCGGCGCCCGCTGGCTTCCCCGACGGCGAGGACGCCGCCACCATGGCGGAAGCTGGAGGGCAGTCCCCTGCCGCCGACGCGTTCACCGCCGCCGACGCATTGGGCTGTTGCGCCTCGTCCTTGCACGGTGGGACCCCTGAGCCTTGCTCGAAAGGGAAGAACGGCGGGCGGGCGCTGGAGGAGACCCGCGGCCGGGCATCGCCGCTGCCCGGCGGGCGAACAACCAGAGCCACGGCCGTCCCTGCGCCCCGGAACTGCCGCCGCACCGTGCACGAAGCAGAGCCGCGTTCGCCCCCCCGCGCGTGCGCCCCCACACCCCGCAACAACCGCCTCACCGCGTGCCCTAGGCCAGATGCGTCGCCGCCGATGGAGCCGCCTGCTACCGATGAGGGCTGTTCTGGATGAGGAAGAGTCAGGGGCAGTGTGGTCATTTCTACTACCCTTTTCAGCTTTGAAATTCTTTTAATTCATTTATTCCCTGTCCATTTGACGGACATCCAAAACAGGGGCAAACGATAGTTCATTTTAAAATAACAGGGGTAAAAACACAAAGTTAAAAAAACAGGGGCAAAATCACAATTGGAGTTCTGAACCAGGGTAAGAACACAGTTTTCTCTTTTTTTTCATTATCATTCTGATAAGTGAAGGGTGCTAGTCCTTGCTCTCTACCTCTCTATATATTGGATTTTATGTTTTTTGTATAGCAGATTCAGACTGCAGTGAAACTGTTCACTTGAGATAGTTGTCATTGCTACCTACTATTAGCCTGTTCGTTTCGTCGTAAACGATCGTGGATTATTTACTGCTGGCTGGTTTGGTGTGAGAGAAAAATATTGTTCCAGCTTATAATCCACGATCGTATACGAGCAAGCGAACATACTGTATATCTGTTTTCTTTAGTTTCTTACTGCAATGCTGCTCATTGGATATCTTAATATATCTAGAAGGGAAGAACCATGCATTTAGAATTATCTGAAATTTGTTTCACCTTCACAGATTCCCTGGCTCCTAAGCATCGGTGAACAAGATAAAGCATTGTGAGTGATACTGATGTTGTGTACCTTGTGGTATTCCATATCTTGCTGAAAGTAGATGCAGAAAAGGTAAATCTCCTCTGCCCTCATAATACCTCATTTGTCTGGCGTAGGGCATAACTTCATAATCCTAATAATCCTGCTACTGGCCTCTATTAATTTGGCTACATCTATCTACATTCATAATCTTGTTGGAATCTCATTCATTGGGACTGCACTTGCCGATTGGTGGAGGGCATATTTCCATTTGGTTGCAGTAAAACTTACATTCATTGATCAATTTTAGGGTTCATAAGTCAATTGTGACAATTTAACTGGAGCTAAGTTTTGGTAACCACTGAAATTTCTTTATTGGTTCTGATGTGACATGACTTGTGAAATTTCTTTATTGGTTCTGATGTGACATGACTTGTAAAATTTCTTTTATTTTTTATTCTGCTGTTTTTGGATAGTTAAGAGATTACAGTGTGTCGTTTGTCACCATTTGGTAGCCAATTTAGGGACCAATTTTAATCCAATTTAGGGACCAATTTTAATCATCTGTGACACTTACTGTTTGGTGACGAACAAGATAGATTAATTTTATAACGGATAAAGTTGATCATCATCTCAGTGCTGAATTGGATGGGAATTGGGAACACCTCAAGTGGGAATATTATTTGGATGCGGTAATAAGTTTGTTCTTGGAGTAGGCCTTCAGGGCAGGTTGTGGCTATGAAATTAGGTATCATCCATACACTAGACACTGCAATAATACCCAGGCCTTGTGCAGTAGTGTGATCTCAACTAAATTTTTTCTTAGGTTTGCAGCATAACAATAATACAAAGGCAGCCCCTATTTTTTCAGATATAAGTTAGAGCATCTACTGCAGTCTACCTGAATTTGTTTTCTAGTATTTGGACTCATTTGCTTGTTCATTATGTAATGATGTGCGCTTCTTTCTTTTTTCTTTTACTTTGCAGTCGGTTCAGATTTAAGTGAGAAAATGGATTAGTTTCCAGATGTTCACTTTATTTGTCATCACTGAGCTGTGCCTTATTACGAACATGCAGCTGCTGCATAGTGCGATCCAAAGTGTCCCAGGCCTTCCCCCCACCTCTGTAACAATGATGGTGAGATCCCTGGCTGTGCTTGGTTCTTGCTGTATGGTACAAAAATTATTTTTGGTCTGATGCAACTATTACTATGTGTTATTTACAACAATTGGATAGGAAAAATTCGAAAAATGAGATGAGCTTCTGGAACAACATGGGTGACTACACACGGCTTGCTGTGGTGCTGCGGGACGACCATGTCCAAACATGGGCGAAGCATGGCCTAACGCAAGCGAGGTTGCCACCGCCGCTGCATCCCCAGGATCTAATGAGGTACTGTTTTTAGTATTGTGAAGTCGGTTCTTGTAACACATTCACATGGCCTGTTAGGAAGAACTAATTACTGAACTGCTACCACTACATTAGTTACAGGAACTAGCAGCAGCTTAGAATGTTACTGCTAATACAAGCAAAAGGCATTGGTCCACTTACTGTTTCGTTGAGCTATATTGTAGTCCTCTCTATGGTCACTCTTTTAATTCAAAGACGTTAGACAAGCAATCAGCTATATTGTTTTATTGCATATTTAACAAGATTTCTCATGAATTGTTATTTTTATCTTGTTTTGACGGTAGGATATGGAGATGAATGGATGTGTAGCAGCTTGTTGGGAGTAGCAGTTACTAAATTTCTATTTCCTATGTCAAGCAACTTTTGCTTACTTTATTTTGCAAGGTCTTTAGAATGTATCTTAAGATTTGTTGACCATTGAACTATCTAATGTATGAACAAATTGAATGATGATTATATGTATCAGACAATTGAGTGTCGCATTTTATGCTGGCTGGTGTGTGGTTAAAAGGATCAGCTAATCAATTATTTGAATAGTTCAATGAGCTTTCATGGATAATAAAAATAAGGTTTCCCTGACGGTGGGTGACTGACATAGAAAGCTTGAATCTTCCCTGACGGTGATGCAACTGACGGGGAAAAATTGACC
Source organism: Miscanthus floridulus (assembly GCF_019320115.1). Lineage (NCBI taxonomy): Eukaryota > Viridiplantae > Streptophyta > Magnoliopsida > Poales > Poaceae > Miscanthus > Miscanthus floridulus. Next base: position 89,304,683 of record NC_089596.1, on the reverse strand, counting down.
TTTCCTGATAGGAAAAGTTTGAACCTTTCCTGATGGTGTCCAACTGTCAGGGAAATTCTCTCATGACGGAAGTAGAAAAACCGACGGAGGAACTCTCTCCTGAAGGAAGCAATCGGCAGGAACCATTTCCTGACAGTAAACAGTCAGGGAAGGTGGACTTTCCCTGTCAGTTTGTCCCTGGTGGTAACCGTAATGGAACGTCTTTCCTGACGGATTTGGGTATTTTTCCTCACGGTTTCGTCCGTCACGGAAAAAATGGCTGGGGTAGTGGCGGCACAGTCGTATAGGGCAGGTAGCCAACTCACCATAGTCCCATTTAGGTGTCTAACTTTGCATCGTTTGGAGACGTTTGCTCGCTTTTCTCCATCATAATTGGGCAAGAAGTAGCTCCAAACAGGGTCATAGTCTAGCAGCGGCACAGTCATACAGGGTAGGTAGCCAACTCACCGTAGTCCCATTTGGCTGTCTCCAACAGGATACCTATCCCCAAAATAGTCTCCAACAGCATACTCATAGCCTCCAACAGAGTACGTATATGGAAGACTCATTTTTGGTGTCAGGAGAGGTATAACCCAAATCTGGGTATCCTCTCTCCTAGAGACCCATTTGCAGAAAGGGTTCTCTTTTGGGTCTTGTTGCTGGAGAAGACCAAAAATGAGTATTGAACCATTTGCCTGTAGCGCTACCTAAACGTGGAATGGGTCTTGTATTTTGGGTGTTGAGACACTCTTAGGCTATCTCCAACAACAACACCCAAAATACAAGACATATTCGTCATTTGGGTAGCGCTACAGGCAAAAAGTTCAATACCTATTTGGCATCTTCTCCAACAACGAGACCCAAAAGAGAATCTTTTCTGCAAATGGGTTTTCAGAAGAGAAAATGTCCATATTTGGGTTGTGCCTTTCAGGCAACCCAAAATAGGTCTCCTGTATAGATACTCTGTTGGAGGCTGATTTTAAATCTCTTGCTATCAATTTTAGGTTTAGATGTCTATATGAGTTCCTTGTTGAAGACAGTCTCATTGTCTAACTTTGCATGGCCCATGTGAACAGGTATGATTAGGCGTACGTCATGGGTAGGTGTATGTTTGGGGCCATCGCCGATATCGGCAATGAGCTGATTGTCTGGTTGTCAAGTGTCTGCTTGTGAGAAATAGATACGCACTCACACGTTCGAAGTGACATTTTTATCCCAAGACAAATAGATATCGAACACCATGTGAAAAGCATATTTATCTCCGGTGAAGCTGACGATAATAAATGGTTCCAAAGCACTTTCTATTGGGCGTAGACAGGATGACTTTCATTATTAAAACACCGCAGGGATTACGATCTCAGTGTAAACAAACTTCAGACATAGGGGTCGCTTCGGTACGAGGATGAAGTACTTGTCGTGCCGGCAGGTAGCCTTTCGTCACACCACACGCCACAAGAATATCACGGTTTCCGGCCTTGTTCGTGGGGCTGAATTTAGCTGAAAAACATTATTTTTGGTTAAATTACTGTGAGAGAAAAACACTGTTTCAACTGAAAAAAAAAAATCAAACAAGTTGGTTTCTGTGACCAGCCGAACGACACCTCCATTTTT